>NC_030442.2:3760000-3767500 GCF_001660625.3 Ictalurus punctatus | reverse complement strand
CACTGCAGGGGATTGGTTCCTGGACCTGAGCACCGATGATCTTTAACTTACCGCCGTTAAAGCTAGCGATCGAGCCCGTGTTAGTCTACACACAGGCGCAGTGCTCCTGGATATCTACCTTCCTGAAGACTTCAGCTCCAACCATAACGGTGCCCACGTGACCATCTAAAATCGTCGCCGGAACACGTTCTTGATCGTAGATTTGGGTTGGAGATGAAGCCTGCAGGAGGGTAGATCTCGAAGGAAGAGTTCGGTGACCACTAGTCTAGCACTTCTAGATACTAGCGAGCTTCCTAGCTAGCCGTTTTCCCCCAGTTCGATTACCTCGACGAGAGGTCGAGAACGCAGCCGAAATTAAATTAGCGGAACGGTCTTACGGGTCCGTTTCTCCACGTCTGCCCCCTCCCCCCGCAACCTAGTTAGCTATAGATACACATATAAAACGCTTCATGACTGGCACGTCTTCGTAATCTCGATGGTACTTACCTAATTCTAATCGCGGTTTTTATTTTCATACCACAAGCCGGCGCCGTGCGTCTGCCTGATATGTAAACCTTTTCGCATGACAAAAAAATACAAACAAAAACAAGGGGGTTTTTTTGTATCCATTTTTTGCTTAAAAAAATAATAAGGCATAGCGCCCTCTGGTGTGACTCGTAAGCAAACACTTATAGCGAGAAATCGGCGCTCGTGTTTACGCCGACAGTCACGCAGACCGATGGCGTAAGCGGCGCGCGACCGTTTGCGTGGTCTTTATCGCATAATATCGCGCGGTCTGGGATAGAATCAGGGTAGGATTTTTATTTGGAGGTCTTGTATAGCGTGATCGCCGAAACCTTACCGAATAGAAAACAGAGGTGCAGCAGATCCGGTCGGATAGAAAAATAAATAAATAGATAAATAAATAAATAAATGACCTTCTTGAAGTAGCGGCTATTCTTAGCATCCGAAACCCAGAATACCAGCAAACCCAACGCACATCCTTCACTGACCAGCTCCAAATCCCCCCCCCCCGGAAAAAAAAAAACACGGATATGCACGGGCCTCGAAGCTTTTTGCTCACGCTGCTGAAAAAGCCTCTAATGCAAACATTCTGTACGTGCGGAGAATAGGAAGAGAGCAGAAAGAGGAGTGAGTGTGTGCGTGCGTGTGTGTGTGTGAGAGAGCGAGAGAGAAAGCGAAGACAGCGAGGAGCCCGACGCTCTGCTCAGGCAAGACGAAAAGAAGAAATATTGCCCTCGGGGAGCGGCGCAGCGCGAGGCGGGTGAGGAGGAGGGCTCAGATCCAAAATAACGAAATTAGCGAGGCGACGGGAAGCTCCTGAGGGTAATCGTCATCCGGATTCCCAGCACTGTTTCAAAGAGAAGACAGAACAGGCTGAGATAACGCCGTGATATCGAGCGGCCTCCGACTCCAGGTGATAAGACGTCGCCTGAATTCACAAAACCGCCGCCGTGGAAAAAAAAACACACACAAAAACAAACAAACAAAAAAAAACATTCCTCCATGAAGGACATCTGTCTCTTTTTTTCCTTTTCTTTTTTTCCCCCCGTCTGGTTTAAAAATCACAGCCACTAGAGAAAGCGGACGCTGTTGAAAAATAAAAAAGGCTGGAATCCAAACATGGATTCGCGATTATCTGGTAAATGATTTATAAAAGCAGGACCTTGCTGTTGAGCCACGAGAACTGACCGTGTTTGGGTCCAACGTGTCGTCTGGACGTATCAGATAAAAGGTGTTCCTGGCTTGCTAGCTAGTTAGCCTGGTAGTCAGCCAGCCATGTCACAAGAGTACGTCATTTGCATTGTTGTTGTTGTCGTTATTGTTCGGTCGAACGTAAAAAAAGATACGTCTTCCCTATAGCCTTAACCGAATCTCTAACTAGCGCGCTAGAACCCTCGCGAGCGCGAAGGCGATCGTTTTGTACAGTTGTCTGGAAAACGTTCTCATATCCGAACCAAAGCGTACGAATATATTTCGCCGATGTATTTCTTTATTTTCTGCGTACTCCTGCGCGCACGTTGACAAACGATCGAAATCACCCTGCTTACTGAGAGCTGAAAAGAAAGAGCGCCTCCTATCGTCCAGTAATGCAATGCAAGCCGTTGCAGGGTGGCGGTTGGGGCTGAGGGGTGCCGTTACTTTTTTCCCCCCCAATCAATCGAAGCATGGGTTTATTTGCGGTTGGATGTGGTCGCATCTTTCCATGCTGAATCACAGGACACGACACGACTGAAGGGACGCCGCCGTCCGCCCTCTCGGAAGCCGACGGTTGGCCGGCGACGCTGTGATCGACAGGAGAGGAGGAGAGAGAGAGGGAGAAAGAGCCAGATTGCTCCTCCCACTCAGACAGCACAGCCGGTGTTGCGCTCTTGGACTGGATTCGATCTCGCGCACGCTTTTCTATAGGTTACTCCTTTCGTATGTTTTTCCGTTTCCATTACAACGGATCAGATAGCAGTACCAGAAAACAGAAAGAAGTTGTTGTTTATAAATATATAGTACGTTGAAGATGTTTTTGCGCGTTTAGCTTGAGGGGCAGTTGAAACTTTTCCAGCACCAGTGCTACCTGCTCAGAAAAATAAAATAAAAATAAATAAATAAATAAAAGCAGAGTGTAGCCTACGGCGGTGTTTACGGAACGTCTATAGCCTACACACAGCTTATATAACACAGGATGCTAGGAATGAGAGCTGAAGTTCAGCTATATGCTATGCTAAGCTTGTTACACCGACTGCTAAACTGAGCGGTGTAATGTCATTACAGCAACCGGATTTGCATGCGCCTCTTCAGAGTGTGTGCGTGTGTGTGTGTGTGTGTGTGTGTGTGTAGGGAATGTAGACTTTGGATTCCCAGGGGGTGCAGATGCCGTTTAGTGGGGTGTATTAGCATGATCGTTGCTCACGTGACGGGTCGGACGCCTCATGCACGCTCACGTGGCGAGACATAACAATTAACCCGAGGAGTTGTTTTGTTTTGGTTTTTTTTAAAAATTATTATTTGAATCAGGATAGTGAGGAGTCTTTGTTGATGAATTTCTTGCCGTGCTCTCTTTTGGTTTCGTCACTGGCCTACCAGCAGGTCGCAGGTTAAAAAAGGTTAAAGGTCAGGGTCAGGGTCCTTCCTCGAGGGTTAGCCCTGTATTCACGCTCGAGTTTCACGCCGGTCGTCTTTGCAAACAATCAGATTAGGACGCGCTCGAGCCGCCGCGTGTGAATCAGAGGCGCCTGCTCTTCACACTTCACCGCTTTCCGATTTTCCGTTCGCTCACGCGCATGAGAGGGCGAGACGAACGAACGAACGGAGGAGCAGCACTCGCGGCCCCGCGCCTCCCTCCGTTTCTCTTTCTCTCTCTCGCTCGCTCTCTCTCTCTCTTTCTCTTTCATTCTTGCGGGCGCAGACTCTGTGCCAGAGGTTTCTCACAGCGAGACGCTTAAAAGTGTTTATAGGCGCAGTCTCGAGGCTGCCGCCGCCAACACACACACACACACACACACATACGCGCACGCGCGCGCGCAGCCAAAGAGCAAAGACAAGGTTTGTCTCAGTTCCGGTTATACCACAGACTGAAAAAGACCGTAAATCCGACATAAAAACACAATAGAGCTCAAGAAAAAAATGTTTTTAATAAAAATAATTTTACGTCCCGGATGTAGACTAACCCAATTTAAATATCCGTTATTCTGGAAATAAAAATTGTGCTGGCATTGTTTTAACATTTCTCCAATGAAGATCAGGGGAAAGTAGCTAGTGCATCCTCAAAAAGTCACCAGATGACGTCATAGACTCGTTTCCAGGTTTATTGTCCCGATAATTTGCATATTACAGTGTGTTACATGGAGGAGTATTTTCTGAAAATGCAGAAGAATAGAATAAAATGTGTCTGGTCAGGGCATCACAAAACTAACTATTTATGTATTTATAAAACTATCATTTCTGTGAAGGATGAAACAACGCTGTTCAGGGATTGGAGGTTGTTAGGCACTATGGCGTCCAGCATTTGGAGGTTGTTAGGCACAATGGTGATCAGCGATTGGTTGTTAGGCGCTATGGTGATCAGCGATTGGTTGTTAGGCGCTATGGTGATCAGCGATTGGAGGTTGTTAGGCACTATGGTGATCAGCGATTGGTGGTTGTTAGGAGCTATGGTGATCAGCGATTGGAGGTTGTTAGGTGCTATGGTGATCAGCGATTGGAGGTTGTTAGGTGCTATGGTGATCAGCTATTGGAGGTTGTTAGGTGCTATGGTGATCAGCTATTGGAGGTTGTTAGGAGCAATGGTGATCAGCGATTGGAGGTTGTTAGGAGCTATGGTGATCAGCGATTGGTTGTTAGGCACAATGGTGATCAGCGATTGGTTGTTAGGCGCTATGGTGATCAGCGAATGGTTGTTAGGCGCTATGGTGATCAGCGATTGGTTGTTAGGCCCTATGGTGATCAGCGATTGGAGGTTGTTAGAAACTATGGTGATCAGCGATTGGTGGTTGTTAGGAGCTATGGTGATCAGCGATTGGAGGTTGTTAGGAGCTATGGTGATCAGCTATTGGAGGTTGTTAGGAGCTATGGTGATCAGCGATTGGTGGTTAGGGACTATGGTGATCAGCGATTGGAGGTTGTTAGGAGCTATGGTGATCAGCGATTGGTGGTTGTTAGGAACTATGGTGATCAGCGATTGGTGGTTGTTAGGAGCTATGGCGATCAGCGATTAGTTGTTAGGCACTATGGTGATCAGCGATTGGAGGTTAAGAACTATGGTGTCCAGCGATTGGTTGTTAAGAACTATGGTGTCCAGCGATTGGAGGTTGTTAGGAGCTATGGTGTCCAGCGATTGGAGGTTGTTAGGAGCTATGGTGTCCAGCGATTGGAGGTTGTTAGGAGCTATGGTGATCAGCGATTGGTGGTTGTTAGGCGCTATGGTGATCAGCTATTGGAGGTTGTTAGGAGCTATGGTGATCAGCGATTGGAGCAGCAATTGGTTGTTAAGAACATGGCTTGCACAAGATTAACACTGGTGTTAAATCAGCCGAACCTGAGGTCTCGTTTAAATTGTCTTTACACATAGTTGAGTGTGTAAACTGTGCACGCGCACATTTCCATGCACAGAATGCGATTTCTCAAGTTATTCTTGTGTGCGCACGAGGACATGCGTATATTTAGAACAAGTCGATTTCATTTGCCCAGCGCAGTTTTAGTTGATGCCTGCCAGCGACTCGGCCCATTTTTGGAGAGGCCGGCAACGCATATCGCTAGCATCCCTGTGGAGACTCGAGATCGTTCTCCTGTAGGGTTTCAGCCACAGGCCCATTTCAGCGAGAAACTGGAGGCAGGTCTGGCAGTTTCCAACCAGCTATGAGCCAGATAATGATACATGGATTCACATCGCTCACGCTACAACAACATTACAATTCCAGCCACAGAAAAAAAGAAAGAAGTAGTACTCAGAAGTACTTTTTACACCAGCTCAGCTTTTCTAAACGCAATAATAAAAACTGTACATACACACACACACACACATAGAGCTATAAAAAATTACCCTTTTAAAGGCAAGTTGGTTGGTGACTTGGAGCTTTTCTTGTATTTAAATGTGTGCGGCATCGGCGTAACTCACAGTAAAAACCTAAGACTGAGAAGATTAGTGAAAGGGACAAAAATCACTAAGGTCACCCATGTTTTTGGTTCTCTGTAAGGGATGTCCTGAAGAACTTTGACCCAGTGTTCCAGCATTACAACTGGGCAAACTATTTGCACGTGCACACTCCCACACCCTTATTATTTCATAAGCAGTCAGTCAGTCAGTGCCCTGGTGGTTGCTTTATGGTCAGTCGTGTTGTTTACACCTGTTTAACATCCAACACTCTCACAGCAAAGCACAAAACAAGCCGCACTACGGCACCATTTTGTTCCCAGCTCTGGAGAAAAACACTGGCACGGCGGCCATGAGCAAATAACAACAAAGCCACTCACGTGACTCACCCATTCCTAGGCCTTGACCTTCCTTTCAACAAATGGTGGCATTTAAATCCAGTACAGCAAAAAACAAACAAACAAACAAACAGACAAACAAACAAACACATCAATAAATCATAAACTGCCCTGTTAGCTAACTCATTAGTAGGTGCACCGAAAGCACCAAATTAACCTTTTACTAACAGAGTTCTGAGAGTTCAACACTTACCAGAAGGACCAGGTGTAAAAAATAAATAAACAAACAAATAAATAAATAAAAACATGATAGATTGTCACTTTTCAGTTCTCTTTCCTCTCTCTTCACATTTCTGCTCCATTCTTATGTTTACAATCGACATTTTTGACATTTTGGGCTGAAGCATTGTTAGAAACGAACAAGTCTAATTAAGCGACTTCATTAGCGACCTGATCATGTGATCACATTAGACGCGTCCTATTGGATATAAGGCGCTTCTCTCAACCCTGTACAAAATCCCTGACCACCGTTGATCTCCTTTCAAATTCCACAGCTTTAACACAAAACAACGGGAAAATAAATATCACCAGGGGAAAAAGTCTCAGTTTAATTTAAAGTTGTAATATTTTATACTGGTGTCATAGAAACTCGTGGAATTACCTCAGGCTCACTGAGGTAAATTACCTCGTTACCTAAAGTTCACTGAGGTAAATTGTGGTCGGCCCTTATATAGTGCTTTTTTAACCTTAGTGGTTCTACAAAGTGCTTTACACTGTTTCTCATTCACCCATTCACACACACACACACACACACACACACACACACACACACACACACCAGTGTTAGCAAAGCTGCCATGCAAGGCGCTAACTTGCCATCAGGAGCAACTTGGGGTTCAAATTACCTTGTAACCTCAGGCTCACTGAGGTAAATTACCTCGTTACCTAAAGTTCACTGAGGTAAATTACCTTGTAACCTCAGGCTCACAGAGGTAAATTACCTAGTAACCTCAGGCTCACTGAGGTTAAATTACCTTGTTACCTAAAGTTCACTGAGGTAAATTACCTCGTAACCTCAGGCTCACTGAGGTAAATTACCTCATAACCTCAGACTCACTGAGGTTAAATTACCTCGTTACCTAAAATTCACTGAGGTAAATTACCTCGTAACCTCAGGCTCACTGAGGTAAATTACCTCGTAACCTCAGGCTCACTGAGGTTAAATTACCTCATTACCTCAGGCTCACTGAGGTAAATTACCTCATTATCTAAAGTTTACCGAGGTAAATTACCTCGTTACCTCAGGCTCACTGAGGTAAATTACCTCATTATCTAAAGTTTACTGAGATAAATTACCTCGTAACCTCAGGCTCACTGAGGTAAATTACCTCGTAACCTCAGGCTCACTGAGGTTAAATTACCTCATTACCTCAGGCTCACTGAGGTAAATTACCTCATTATCTAAAGTTTACTGAGGTAAATTACCTCGTAACCTCAGGCTCACTGAGGTAAATTACCTCATTACCTAAAGTTCACTGAGGTAAATTACCTCGTAACCTCAGGCTCACTGAGGTAAAT
>NC_030442.2:3745000-3755000 GCF_001660625.3 Ictalurus punctatus | reverse complement strand
AATCTAATGACAGTTTTAAAATGGGTTCTGAGGGTGGAAATGTCAGAAATACTACTAGGTGCACTACTACTACTACTAAAAATAATAATAATAATAATAATACAATTCTCATGCTCCTGTAGACTAAATCGCCGATTTGTTATTGTACACAATATATCTAAGCTATTTCTTAATTGTAGAATAAACCTGTTCTGAGAAGTCTACTTTTATTTATTTATTAATTATTATTATTACAGATATTTAACTGTTAAAACTCTCCCTGAAAGTTTTGTTCTAGACAATATTAGGAATGTAAAATCAGTGTTTTTTTTTTTATTTTTTATTATAGGATAAAATTTAGTTACAAATTGCCTACTGATTTTGTTATTCATGATCTTATATTTTACTTAAATAAATTCTATTTTTTATGTTTTGTATCCGTTTTAATATATTACGTTATTTTAATATTAATTGTATTCATATTATGTAGGCTACTAATTGTGAGATATATATATATATATATATATATATATATATATATATATATATATATATATATATATACATATATATATATATACATATACACACACACACACACATTAGGCCTAGTTCTATATATATATATATAAAAAAAAAGAGAATGAATATTAACAATCTAAAATTCTCAATCTAAATGAATCCCCCTTTTTTATTTACTCGTTTATTAAATAAATAAATAAATCGATATGAGTCGTGAGAGACGGAAATGAATCAAATGAATCTTTCTGCTTAGCGACTCCATTAGCTGTAGGATTTAGCCTAGAAGGCATTTTAAGATTCCAAAACATTAAGTTAAATCCTAGGTTAAAGTTATTTACACGGTAAACGTGTAAAAGCATTTTTGTGAGTTTATTTTCGACTTGAAATGGAGAACACGTCACTCGTTATCCGTCTAAGTGGTTAAAGTCGTGACTGTTGCTAGACAACGGGGAATTATGGTCGCTGAGCATAAGCTAGCTAATGACTGAGGCATTTTCGCTAGCTATCACGTAGCATTTTAATATTTCATAGAAAAAAACACTGACAATGACGGTGGAAATGAGACAGGACTATTCGGAACATCGACGTTTTCCTCAGATGTGTTGTTCAAACTGCAAAGAAAACACTCCGTAGGGTTAAAATTACACCGTAATTACAGTTAGCTCTCATAGTTAGCGCCATGGTACCACAGACATACAATGAACAGCTGAACTAAGCTGTACATACACACGTGTAATGAATAAAACATGGAATGGTATGTGTTTTATTCCTCTTGTACCAGAGTATCTTGACAAAAACTGCTATTTTTAATTCATTAAAGAGCATGCAGTGCGTTTTAACCGTTCATGGCTACATTTAAACATTGTGCAATGTCCACGAGACAAGCTCCTCACTTACATTATAGCAGCTATAAACGAATCGTCCTTCACCATCATGTTTCTTTCTTTCTCTCTCAACTGTTAAAGTCCTGATACTAGAGACTCCTTTCATAAAAGTTTAATAAACGTCTCCTTACTCACATGTCACCGTGTCAATGATTGTACATTGTTCTTTTTTAAAAAAAAACAAACACATTTCTAAAGTCTGTTTATTATTAGCCTCGGTGTGAACGGGTCGTTATAGAAAGCAGAAGGACCGTCACGGCGGTTTTTATAGAACGTGAATCTGCACCTTCTGACCAGACAGGTTCGAAAATTCAGTGGTGACGTGTAGGTGACTCTGGACAAGGGCGTCTGGCAAATGCCGTCAATTTAAAATGTATGTAAGTATGTATAGTTTGGCTTATATCATAGTTTGGATTTAAGTAAGTTATGTTATGCATACTTGTGTTATTAATGTTAGTATTTAGCTCACGGCTTCATGTGGGAAAAGTTCCACCGTCATTATAGAGACCCTGCATGGGGTGTGTAATCAGCTTCTAACAGTCTGTATCATAGTTTTTTCCTTCAACAAAACTGTGTCTCGACGGCCACCCCCCCCACCCCCCTTCCTACAGCACCGCTCCGGTCCTCTCATTTCCGGCCATTCTCCAGTCATTTCCGGTTCTATCCTGCAAAACAGGAAATGGAGCTCAGGTGTTCCGGTCTAGATCAGAGCGATGGCGAGGGGGGAAAGGCTGCTGCCTGCTTTTAATGGTGGACACAGCGAACACTGCACACTCCTCATTTCTCCCTTAACAGTTTTTAAAAAAATCTAGATTAGAAAAATCTAATGCGGACAAAGAACGAGTCGGAAAGTTCATACAAGATGGAGGGGATCATTTATTGCCATTTATCTAAAGGAATTTTTGTGTAAAATATAAATACAAATGATAGCGCATGTAAATTACAAAGTTTCGACACGTCTCCAAAAACAATAGACACACAAGTCGGAAAACAAGTTACTGAAATCTTTGCCTCATTATGTACAACTTCGACTGTGTCCTGTTTCCTAACAAAGCTTCAATATTAAGTATCTTACACTCAACTTTAATATTTACCCCCGAAAAGCCACATTTAAAATATCTTAAATTTTTTTTGTAATCATAAATAAGAGACCAAAAAACAAAACAAACAAACAAAAAAAAAAAGCAAAGCTTACGCACTGACTAGCCTACAAAACTGTGTCTGCTAGTTCGGATTAAAACAAACAAACAAACAAACAAACAAAAAAAAAAACCAAAGTCTCTCCAAACTCAAACTGTGCTGAAACGTGTCCTGGGAGGACAAACAAACGAGGGAACTCCATCAAGAAGTGCACTAGTTTAAGTCACAAACTACCGCACACACAGTTGTACGCTAGTCTCCCGCAGATTAGCGGTTAGAATTCAACGGAAAAAAACCCCGTCTCATATATATATATATATATATATATATATATTTATATTCATATTTAGATCTATATATAATCACAAATAAAATACAGCGACTGTATATTTATATATGTATATTTTTTATAAAACATCTCAAACAAAAGTTCTTCTCTACGACCGAGTCCGTTTCTCCACGTAGCTGGGAGAGTAATCCACGTCCGAGATTCGTCTTCTTGCGCTATGTACACTTTGTACAGGATTTTGAAAGCATTCAGCTTTATCGAAGGAGTTTTATCCAGACCGGTGCCTCGTCCGGGCGCAAATGTTTATCTCCTCGTTGTCCGTGGTTCTGACGCTCCTGGGAGAAGTCCGGGAGTGTTAGCGCGTTGTAGTGTCACGAGCGCGGCTCCCAGCGGTTGTCCAGGTACTCGAGCGAGGAGCCGAGCAGCGCGGCGAGCTCGGCGCTGATCTCCACCAGGTCCAGCAGCTCCTTGCTGTCAGGCAGGAAGCCGTCGAGTTCCTCGGGGCACGAGAAGAGCGGGCTGAGCGACACCTGCTTGTAGAACTCGGCTTCGGCGATCGTCACTACCTCGATGTGCGAGAACGTGGCGCGGAAGGTGCGCGCCGACATCTTCAGGCGCTTCAGCACGTCAGAGAGCAGCAGCCAGTTTCTGGGCCTGAGGCGGGGAGGAAAAAAAAGAAAAAAAAAGCGAGAACTTTAGAAACGGTGTGAAGACTTCCGTACGTCCCGTTACGTTAATTCTTTCTGTACATCAATTTCCAATACTTCAGAACTTCAGAAGATGGAACCATATAAAGGTGATAAAAAACAAACAAAAAAAAACGTTATGCTATAATGGTATAAATTGTGACGCTACAAAATAAATAAATAAATAAATAGTTGTGAAAAGCAAGCTAGCTAGTAGCTAGCAAGTATGGATGCTAATTCCGACGAGCAGAACGACATGTTCCTACTACGGTATACGTTTCCATTTAAACGTTAAGGTTCATAATCTTCGCGCTGATGATGTCACAGCACCGGATGTATTTTCACGAACGAGGTGCGGAAGTCGTAGCGATCCCTTAGCTCCAAGCGAAACGAACTCTCGCGAAGGACGGTTCAAGCCAACGCTTGGCGTTCGCGTTTCCCTCACATCGGAACGACGTGGATTACGCGATGACGCAGAACGCACACGTCCGTGCTCGGGATAGCGATCGGTTAGCTAGCTAAACCTGTAGCTAGCCTGTGCCGCGAAATCGTTTTAAGAGAACATCTGCTTGGAGTTCGATCCTAAATAACCGGAAGCTGCGGACGGCGCGTCGGTCCCCGTCGCCATTTTATTTTTTTTGGAGAAGACGCGTTCGAGGGTCGTGTTACTGTGTTTCACAAAAGGGAAAGGGAAAATGACACGACAGGAAAGTGCGGTTATATAAATAAGCTACAAGCTCAGGCCTGTAACGTGTTCGTGAAGGAAGCTGCTAGAATAAACTCTCGCGCCGCAGCTCTGGCGTTCGACAGCATTCGCTGCGCTAGATCGAAAGCCGCGATGCTGCGGAGACGTTCTGCTCTAAAGCGGCTCTGGCTGGAGGAAAGCTGTGGGTGGATTCTGCTTTTTTTTTCCCCCCATTCCTTCCGTAGCAAGAGTATGTGTATTCGCTTCCGACGTCATAACCAAGTTTATGCAGATGTTCTCTGTCTTGCGCACACACACGCGCGCACGCACGCAGGCACAATTACGAAAGCAGCCCCAAATGCACAAAAGATGCTCGGCCTCTCGCTTGCCCCGAAATACAATAGGTTACAGACGCACAAAAAGCCGAGACAAAGCCCGTCTGATGTGAACGCGCACTCTCACACACACACACACACACACACACACACACACACACACACACACACACACACACACACGCGGGCGAGAGAGCGGTAACAGGCAGCGCTCGGTCGATGGCACTTGAGGCGGTGTGTGGGTCTCGCCGAGCGCCGGCAGGATGAATAGGGAGAGAGCGAGAGGGAGCGAGGGAGGGAGGAAATGCGAGCAGTGTGTGTGTGTATGTGTGCGTGTGTGGGGCAGAGCGGAGAGGCCCCGGAGGCACAAGAGAGCCATTAATACTGCATCAGCCGGCAGCGCACAGCGCGAGCGAGAGAGAGAGAGAGAGAGAGAGAGAAAGCGAGCGAGCAAGAGAAGGATGGAGATAGAACGGAGACGGGGGAGGGGAAGCGAAAATTACACAGAACGACGAGCGCAGCAGCTGAGAGCGAGCGAGTCTGTGTGTGTGTGTGTGTGTGTGTGTGTGTGTGTGTCAGTAAAGCTGGGACGGAGACGGAGTGGGAGGTAATTAGCCGTGTCTGTTTAGCGGCACGTCGCTAGGATTCGAGCGTGCGGAGCCTCTCTGCCTGTCTGTCTCCTTCAGTTCTGTCTACCTGTCTCTCTCTCTCATACTGCCTGTCTGTCTCCTTCAGTTCTGTCTACCTGTCTCTCTCTCTCATACTGCCTGTCTGTCTCCTTCAGTTCTGTCTACCTGTCTCTCATACTGCCCGTCTGTCTCTTTCAGTTCTGTCTACCTGTCTCTCTCTCTCATACTGCCCGTCTGTCTCCTTCAGTTCTGTCTACCTGTCTGTCTGTCTCTCATACTGCCTGTCTATCTCCTTCAGTTCTGTCTACCTGTCTCTCTCTCTCATACTGCCTGTCTGTCTCCTTCAGTTCTGTCTACCTGTCTGTCTGTCTCTCATACTGCCTGTCTGTCTCTTTCAGTTCTGTCTACCTGTCTCTCTCTCTCATACTGCCTGTCTGTCTCCTTCAGTTCTGTCTACCTGTCTCTCTCTCTCATACTGCCCGTCTGTCTCTTTCAGTTCTGTCTACCTGTCTCTCTCTCTCATACTGCTGGTCTGTCTCTTTCAGTTCTGTCTACCTGTCTCTCTCTCTCATACTGCCCGTCTGTCTCCTTCAGTTCTGTCTACCTGTCTCTCTCTCTCATACTGCCTGTCTGTCTCCTTCAGTTCTGTCTACCTGTCTGTCTGTCTCTCATACTGCCTGTCTATCTCCTTCAGTTCTGTCTACCTGTCTCTCTCTCTCATAGTGCCTGTCTGTCTCCTTCAGTTCTGTCTACCTGTCTGTCTGTCTCTCATACTGCCTGTCTGTCTCTTTCAGTTCTGTCTACCTGTCTCTCTCTCTCATACTGCCTGTCTGTCTCCTTCAGTTCTGTCTACCTGTCTCTCTCTCTCATACTGCCCGTCTGTCTCTTTCAGTTCTGTCTACCTGTCTCTCTCTCTCATACTGCCGGTCTGTCTCTTTCAGTTCTGTCTACCTGTCTCTCTCTCTCATACTGCCTGTCTGTCTCTTTCAGATCTATCTACCCGTCTCTCTCTCTCATACTGCCTGTCTGTCTCTTTCAGATCTATCTACCCGTCTCTCTCTCATACTGCCTGTCCGTCTCTCTCTCTTTCACTCATACTGCCAGTCTGTTTCTTTCAGTTCTGTGCATCACTTTGTGTGCATCTCTTCACGTGTCTCTCTTTCACTGGCTCTCTCTCTATGCCTGCCTCTCTCTGTCTCTCTCTCTGTCTCTTTCTATTTCTATGTCTTTTCCCTGTCTCTCTGGCTTGTCTACCTCTCTATGTGACTCTGTCTGTCTGTCTGTCAAGATCTCTTTCTATGTCTCTCTTTTCCTGTCCCTCTCTCTCAGCCCATCTCTTTCAGGTGTCTCTCTCCGTCTCCGTGACTCACCGGATGCCTTTCTGAATGGTCTCGCTCTCGTTCTCAGTCTCCCTTTCAGTTCTGCATCTCTCGATTTGCCTCTCATTCTCAGTTTCTCTCTCTCGCGCGCAGGTCTGCCCGTCTCTATCTCTTTCAGACGCTTTCTCTACCTCTTTCCTTCTGACTTATCTGCTTTCATTCTCCCCTTCCTGTCTCTTTCAGTTCTGTTTTCAGTTCACTCGTTCTCTCTCTCTCTCAGCTTATCTTTTTTCTCTCACTCGTCTGTCACTTCTGGGCTCTCGGTCTCTCGTTCAATCACTCTTTTACGCTCTTCTTGCTTCGGTCCTCCTTCTCTCCAGGTTGCACCTCTTTCTTTCTCACGCCTCCGGTCCGTGTCGTTCGTCTGTCTGTCGCTCTTTAATCTCTTTCTAGATCTCTCCGTGTCTGATTCAGTGCGCGTTTTTTCCGTCTTCCTCTCTCTCCCCCGTGTCTCGTTCGGTCTGAACGCCGATCCAGCAGCGTAGCGTATTTCCGCTCTCCCACGGTCCTCGCCGTATTCTTCCACGCAACGCGTACAGCGGGGGCGTCGCCGTGTTCCGGAAGTCACCGCTCTGTGACGACGTTTATCGAACGAATCTATGCGGCCAGCCGGACTCCAGCGTTAGGGTCTGACCTTAGGCTTAGTCTAATCTCCTTTACACGTGACTGACCAGGAACATCTAGCTAACCTGAACTAGATGTAGGACGTTTGACAACAAGGACACGTCGATACCGGGCTAGGTTCAAGTCTCGTTGTGGTTTTGTCTCGTTTCCACTGCTTATTTATATTTCTATAAAAGATCTACACGTTACATGTTATGCAGCAAACTCACGGGCTCAATCATTAGCTATCTTATGCTTAGCAACCGTAATTCCTAGTTGCCTAGCAACGGTCCGACTCCTCATAGTTCCTGATAGTTTTGTCTCGTTTCCGACATTACAGTACCTTTTATACTGTCGGTATGAAAACCCAAATATAAATTGTTTGCCTCAGTCATTACCTAGCTTAAGCTTGGCGGCCATATTTTTCAGTTTCCTAGCAACAGCTTAGCTTGAACTATTTCGACAGAGAGCGCATTGTCTGTTCATGTTCTATAAGGTCGCAGAAAGTCCACCAAGTTCTGCCCGTGCTACTGCTTCTGAAGTTTTGAAGTGGAGCTTGCGCGCGCACACACACACACACTCACCCTTGTGAGAGGGACACCTGGATGTTGTAGCAGGGGAGCAGCGGTCGGTCAGAGAACTCAAACTCAAACACGTCCCTCTGCTCTTTGTCATCGTCGTCCTCTGGACCAGGAGGGTCGGCCAGGACGTCGAACGCTGCAGCGTCCTCGGCAGGCTCTGAGAGAGAGAGAGAGAGAGATGATAAGTAATTCTCATGGTCCTTTAGTTCTCATCAGGACCATACAGTATTCATGAATACCTCATGCATATGCAAATCCAAAAGAGAGCCACTGATACATATTCATAAATTTGAGCCAGTGTGCTGTCAGAGCCAAGCAAAAGAGGTGTGGCCTTTATGCTTGTGTCACTGTACAGGTGCTAAAAGAGGTGTGGCCTTTATGCTTGTGTCACTGTACAGGTGCTAAAAGAGGTGTGGCCTTTATGCTTGTGTCACTGTACAGGTGCTAAAAGAAGTGTGGCCTTTGCGCTCCTCGTTCACAGCCCTGTTGGTGAAAGAGGCGTGGCCTCTGTGCCGTTCGCCTCAGTACAGGTGGTTCTGGAGGCGTGGCTTGTATTTCTGATGACTGCTATAAATGTATTTTATTGTATCGTCACCTGATATTCACGTATATTCGGTTCCTCTTTACACACACACACACGCGCGCGCGCGCGAACACTCACCCAGTAAAAGACCTTGGCCTTGAATAGCTGCACCCATGTGACGTGAATAAAGCTCCGTGTGTGTGTGTGTGTGTGTGTGTGTGTGTGTGCGCGCGTGTTAGAACAGCGGTACAAAGCCTCATTTGTTTAGCAGGCTCGCACTGTTATCAGCTGCTCCCTCCCCCACTCTGCTCTCGGCTCGCCGTGCCTCCCTCCCCCTCGCTCGCAAACTTTATTACCGCGCCCTCCATCTCGCGTCTCTCCGAACGGCTGAGAGAAGCTTCCTGTCGATTTCCTTCATCTCAGATCGTCCTTGATTAAAAATAAGGACACTTCAGGACCATTTCATCTCGTCGTGTGTACGCTGTGCTTTTCTAGCCGCTTCCCCCCCCCCCCCACAAAACGACGTCTATTCTATTGATCGAGCCACGTGCGCTTCACGGTCCCGGGTCGTACCGACCCACAATTACATGCCTATAGTAGGCTGTGCTATGTTCGCTTTTTTTTGTGTCACATACTAATTTGCTTGGATTTTGATGACACCAAAATCACGTATAAACGCCTGGTTCTGATTTAAAAAAAAAAAAAAAAAAAAAAAAAAAAAAAAAAAAAAAAAAAACGCTCTGTGGGCGGGACAAATGACCCTCAGCCTTGTGATTGGTCGGAGTGAAACTTGCACAAGGTTAGCCCCGCCCACTTTGACATGTAAAGGGGCGGGGTGTGATGTAGTTCATGTAGATTGTCGGATTTTATGGTGCACACTAACTACACGCGTGCGTTCATGTGTGTTTTGGGGCGAAAACGCCAAACTAGCTAGCTGATATTCGCTGCGCACCGGAACAATCGTTCCTGCCCAGACGCAGGACCCGTGACGGCTACGTCTGAACTTTATTTATTATTATTTCTGCTTTAAAAATAATACCGCAAACGCTGAACGATTTAGCATTTGTATCCCTCTAGAGCAACTTGCGACATCACGTTTCACATGACCGACCCACCAGGAAGTGACACATCCTGCCGAGTACGGCGTTTGCTCGCTGGGTCGCTCTCTCACTGCTCTCACTCTCTCTCTCTCTCTGTCTCGCTCGCTCGCTCACGCAGGTGTTGTTGTCGTGAGAGCTTCCTGAACATTCCGCTCCACTGCTCTCTCCCAGAGGACGCCTCCACCCCCCCCACCCCCCACTTCCTCTCTCCCTCCCTTCCTCTGTCCTTCACTCGCTCCCTCTCTTCCGCCCCTTTTCTCTCGCTCTCGCTCGCTCTCTCTCTCGCTTTTCCGGAGTCCTTCTCACGTCGCTCGCGCTACGCCGGCTCCTATTAACGCTGCCTTCCATTAAGCTGCACTGCACAATGAGAAAGTGTGTGTGTGTGAGTGTGTGTGTGTGTGTGTGAAGGCTCTTCACTCTTTCCAGTGCGTGTTGGCTTCGACGCAAAGCCTCAAAGCGAATGAGGGGAAAATCAGACCCCCCCCCCACCCCTTTTTTTCTTTTCTCTTTCACTCTGTTTTATAGTCAGGGTTTTTCCGAGGCGGCGCTTTAGCAGAGAGAGGCCCCCAAAAATAGCCGTCTGTCTGTCTGTCTCGCTCTCTCTCTCTCTCTCTCTCTCTCTCTCTCTGGTCAGTACTGATCCCTACCCTAATCTCCTTCTCATT
>NC_030442.2:3732500-3735000 GCF_001660625.3 Ictalurus punctatus | reverse complement strand
CACCCCACGATCTGTTCCCGCTAAAACGCTTGTAAATGCTAATCAATCGATTACAAAAACCATTCTGGTTGTCCTCGGAGTTAACCCGTTGACATGTTCGGGGTGAGCCAGCGATGACGGCCAGGATTTCTGCGAACTAGCTAGACATGCTAGTCAGAGCACAAACACGCAGGCTGGAGCGTAGCCACATAAGATGGAGGGGGACATGCAGGTTGTTATTGACAAAACTGGACACGAAGACGGTTATGCTAGCTTATTTTTCTCTCTTTTCCTCTGAAGAAAAGGAAGGAGGGATAGATAAATAAATAAATAAATAAATAAATAAATAAATAAACAAACAGGCGCAGATCACCGTCTTGGGTGGCTGAGTGTCCTTCGCTGCTTTTCCTTCACTTTTCATTCACGGGTGGAGAGAAAGACAGGGTAGAGGGACAACGAGAGTATAAAGTCGACGGTGTGCAAACAGAACGCTGACTGGGGGAGGGCAGGCTGTCATTCGTGCGTGTGCGCGTGTTATCAGAGTCCTGCATGATATGAAGGTAGACGGCTCCAGTAAACAAGCGCGGCGACACAAAGTAAACACACACGTACGCAAATACACCTAAACCATACGCCTACATCAAACAGGAAGGGAAAACAGCTACACCCCGAATGGAACGAGAGAGAGAGAGAGAGACAGATGGAAAACCGTAACCACAAACAACCCCTCCTCTGTCCGTCACTTTCGCCCTAGCGAGTCCTGCTTCAGGGAACATCACTTTCTCTTAGCTCTGCCACGTGAGAAGGGAAATGAGGGAGAGAGGGAGAGAGAGAGCGAGGACGAGGGAGCATGAAGAGCGAGTGAAACGCCTCGAGAGAGAGAGAGAGAGAGAGAGAGAGAGAGAGAAAGAGGGAGCGAGCGATCATGCGCTCGCTGCAGTAATCGCTCATTTCCTGTGCTCTGTGCCAGTCCTTTCAGCCTCGCTGCCGGAACTAATCCAGCTCGCCATTAATCTGCCTAAATCAGGCACACAACGCCAAGCGCGCAATTACACACAGCCACGGAAACTCCGTCGCAACGCAACATCAACCGTACACCTCGGTTTCACAGAAACGCATTTGCTACTTCACACAAAAGGGGGGAAAAAACCCCCTAAAACAAACAGGAAACCTCACACAGCTATCAGCTAATTAGAAAGCTACGCTCGACGGTCTGCGATTCGTCAGTTTGAACGTGAACACGGACATCACAACGTTTCGAATGAACCACCTCGACGACGAGCGACCGTCGCGCCGACGGACGAACTTACACTCCCGTTAACCGCTAGCCTGAAAACACACGCTACGATGGAATTCTATCCACGACAGAAAACGTAGGGAGTTATTTACCGGTTAGAACACTGCAAATTGTGCTAGGAAAAAAAAAATGGCTGTTTAGCTAGCTACCGGTCGCTGAAGAGCAAAGCGTCTCGGGGAAATATCTCGGCATTCCCCCGGCTACAGAAATCCGAAACGCTATTACAAAAACCGTGGAAAGGAAATCGTTAAAATGAAGAAAAAACCCCCACAAACACGTTTCTATTTGACCGCTATTAAATAAAACGCTACACTGCTGGAAAAAAACCAAACATACCCGATGATATTTAGCGATTTTTCCGGAAATTAAAAACGAAAACACAGCTTTAGCGACAGATAAGTCGGTTTCTTTTTAGCCTTAAACGTGTAACGATGCCAAAAAAAAAAACAAAAAAAAAACTTTAAATCGTCTATTACGTAGCTAGCTAGCTAGGTCAGCAGCCATGTTGAATTTGACAATACTGTTCAAGTAAATATTTATAAATCTCCTGATAAAATGACTACTGCATTCCGTAGGATTTGTGACCGCTGCGTTTCCTGCGTAGAAGCGGTTTTATTTTCCGAGTTCAGATAATACGACTGTCTTACTAAATCTAAAATATAAAGAATTACGATTTCAGGTTTTTTTTGTATTAAAGCATAAAGCACGATTTTGCGATACAGTTACTCGTACTCGTAAGGAAATACGTACAGCATATAAAACCATACAAACATTCATTTGATGGAAAAAAAAAATACACTCTTTTTTTTTTTCGGGGGGGGGGGGGGGGGGGGGGGGGGAGATTGGGGGGGGGGAAAGCGGACTAAATTTCCTAGTAAGAATTCCCAGCTTATTTTAGAAATCGTTTCTCGGAGGTTGAGATTCCGAGAAGCGAACGGTGAAGGGAGGAAGGAAAGAGTTAAAGATTTTCCGGCGAGCGCGCCAGGAGAGTGCAAATCGTTGAGAGAAAGCGAGCGAGACAGAGTGTGTATGTGTGTGCGTGCGAGTGAAAGCGTGTGCGCGTGTGCGCGCGCGCCAAAGCGAAAAGAGAAGAGAGAGAGAGAGGGAGAGAGAGAGAGAAAGAGCGAGCGAGCGTGCGAGGGAGAAACGAGACAGCGAGATATAAAAAGGAAAAGGGAGGGAGAGGCCATGCGCACGCCAGCGGAGGAGGAGGAGGAAGGGGAA
>NC_030442.2:3672500-3730000 GCF_001660625.3 Ictalurus punctatus | reverse complement strand
AAGTAACATACAGCTCGAGTAAACGACAGCGAGTAAACGACAACTCGAGTAAACAACAACTCGAGTAAACGACAACTCGAGTAACATACAGCTCGAGTAACATACAGCTCAAATAAACGACAACTCGAGTAACATACAGCTCGAGTAAACAACAGCTCGAGTAAACGACAACTCAAAAAAAGACAACTCGAATAAACGACAGCTCAAATTCTCTCATTCTGTTCCACATGAGATCCAGAGGATTTTGAGCGATTGAGTTTAGCCGCATCCCGGAAGTGTATTTATTCTGGATGCTGTTTTGCACCAGAGGATGTGACGTTGTGGGGAAACGGCGAAAACGCTAAGTGCTACTACTAGCCGAGTTCATGAACAGCTAAGCACAGTATGTGTGCGATTCGACCAGCTACGGTTTTTGTTGTTTAAATAATAATAATTTTTTAAAAAACCTTTCAGCACAATATTTGATCCAAAAATGAAAGGGAATAACTGCGTTACGTCTTCGTTTAACCACAATAAAAAAATTTTTTTGAAAACAACCTTTGTTGTGTTAGCGTTAAAGGAGCCTAACAGCCGGAATCCAAGTCTCGAATTTACCTCGTGTATAAATATACGTAAATAACTGTCACTGCTATTACGAAATGTGCTTAAAAATGGAACGACGGCAGTTAATGAAGCAAGTATATGTAGAATATACAGGAAAGATTTTGCGCGAGACAGCCTTCCACTGCGTTAAACTACGTTAGCCCCAGAGCTCCAGTACAAACATCGGAAAACTAACCACGTCTTGGCTGGAACATGGTGTAAATTTTTTTTTTTCCGCCCATCTGTCCCTTTAAGATTGGAGAGCTGCGTAAACGAGCGTTTTGGAGGCCAGCGTGGAGAAGAACGGCGGTAATTTATGTTCCCGTAATCACTTTTCAAGTCGGAGCCTGTGCGCGCATACAGGCACGTTCGGGGCAATAAAACGTGGGCCGTGAGTGCGCGAGCCGGTCAAAGAATCTGCTTCGCCAGGGAGACATTTCACTCCGGAGGCAAAAACAGAGCGCAGAGAGAGAGAGAGAAAGAGAGAGAGCACGCGAGAGAGAGAGAGAGAGAGAGAGAGAGGCCAGACTTCCTCCCTCCCCCTACTTCCCTCCCTTCACTGGGAGATTGCGTTTCAGTGCAAGAAGAGGTCACGACAGTCACGCTCTGAGCGCGCGCACGCACACACACACACACACACACACACACACACACACACACACACACGGCCAATTCGAGTGGAAGGAGTGGAAAGGAGTGCCCGGCTCCTAATTGGGAAGATTAACACTGCTGCTATTGGTGATACAGACTTAAAATAGCTCAGGCCAAGCATGAAAACCTGGAAACTTCCAAACACGCACTCACCTTGAGCGGGTGGGCGGGGCTAAGCTCCTCATTGGCTGGTTGCGCGAGGGCTCTGAGCTCCCGTTGCCCCAGGTGTTTGGTCTTGCACTGACGCTTGCCTTTGGGTTTCTCGGGGTCGCCGTGACGCCGTGGGCGGGGCGAAAGGGCGTGGTCGGGAGACGGTGAGGGGCGGAGCTTTTCCGCTGACAGAACTGGGATGGCTGTGGAAGAGAGAGAGAGAGGTTCAGGGATTACGGAAATCAACGCAGAGGTCTCGTTAGGTAAGGAGGCCAGATTGAGACTCGTTAAGGGAAGGGAGAGCCCAAATAATAAATGTGTGTGTGTGTGTGTGTGTAAGCGTAGCTGTCGTGGGATTGCGGATTTGGATGATGCAGCACGATGAAACAATAACCGAGAAAACGAGAGTGAGAGAGCGAGAGAGAGAGAGAGAGAGAGAGAGAGAGAGAGAGAGAGAGAGAGAGAGAGAGAGAGCGAGAGAGGAATGAGAGCAGGCGAGAACGTGAGCGCGAGCAGAAGGCAGCTCGGCTGAAACAGAGCGAGACCTGCGCTCCACATCTGTTCCATTATTCATCACTCGCTCTCAACCCCACACACACACGCACACACGCGTGCGCACGCACACACACACTCTTGTTGAAAGCATGCCGAGAGCCCTACAGCGCTGGGGAAATTTCTCACACGGACGCGTCTGCAGACACGCAAGCGTGTGGGAGAGAGAGAGAGAGAGAGGGAGAGAGAGAGAGAGAGAGAGAGAGAGAGAGAGGAGGGGGGGGGGGGGGGGGGGAGGGGAGAGAGAGAGGGGGGGGGGGGGAGGGGAGAGAGAGAGGGGGGGGGGGGGGGGAGGGGAGAGAGAGAGGGGGGGGGGGGGGGGGGAGAGAAAAACGGCGTCCCTCTGGGCAAACCGCGCAAAGCGCTTTCCTTCCAACATGCTAATTACGTCCCCGAGACCCTCTGGGACCACACACACACACACACACACACACACACACACACACACACACACACACACACACACACGAATAGCAGCTCTAGAAAAGGCAGAGCAACGGCTTTTAAAGCGAATCCAAAAAAACAAGATCAAACAGAAGCTTCAAAACACACCGAACTTTCTTTCTCTCCCTCACACACACGCAGGAGTTAGCCTGAGGCTAACTGTTAGGCATTCTGTGCGACTCGCGCGTGCGACTTGTCTCTCACACCCTGTCATAGGCAACGCAAATTAGTGTGTGTGTGTGTGTGTGTGTGTGTGTATGGTTTCCATCTGAAAAGTGTGTGTGCGACTCTGACAGGGACATCTGGGGGACATTAGCCTCCCATTAGCACGGAACTGGACACACACACGCTCTCTCTCTCCTTGTGTGTGTGTGTGTGTGTGTGTGTGAGAGAGAGAGAGAGAGAGTTCCCGTTTCGTCAGACAGAGAGAACGAAGCAGGCGAAAATCTTTCCACCTCACACACTCCGTGCCTGCAGACGCTTGATAAAATGCCAGCAAAGCGTCCAGCAGCCAAAACACTTGACAGGCTGACGCACACACACACACGGTTGTAACGGCATTGCCCAGACAACGCATGCCTCAGCCCAATGAGCCATGAGATTCCGCAACTGTGCAAATAGCTGTTTGTCTGCGTGTGTACGAACGAGAGCGAGAGAGAGAGGGGGAGAGAGCGCGAGAGCGCGCGCGAGAGAGAGAGGCAGCCTGCCGTCAGTCAGCAGGACTCATTAGCGCGAGCCGACGGCAGTGAGAAAATCGCTCCTCTAATCTGCCTCGTGCTCTTTATCCCTCCGTTTCCTTCCCTCGCTCCGTTACCTCTTTCTCTCTCTGCCTATCATTCTCTCCCTTCGGTTTTCTCGTCAGCCCCGGGGCTCCGTGTTCTTCCGTTTGTCTCTGGACGCGGGGAGACCAGATTGAGCTGTTGCCCCGGAGCCGGCGCTCGTGTAATGAAAATAGTCCATGCTGTCAAACATCGCCGTGGTACGCCTCCTCCTCCTCCTCCTCCTCCACAAAATGGCCGCTCTACTCGTCTACAAAACAACGTGATGAAACATCTCCGACAGCAGAACGACGGCGTTACGCCGTCGCGTCACGACAGCGCCATCGCTAAAAACTGCACGACGTCGCACGTTCACTGCGTTAAAATTTACTACTGACCGCGCATGAATAAATGTCGGATAAGCGACGTCAAAAATGCAGCTAGCTACACCGGAACTAGCTTAACGATACCAAAAACGACGTCCGTGATGCTGCTCAAAACGATAACCGGGGGCTGTTTTAACCGCCGGTAACGAAGCGAGCGAAAATTTCCGTCGTTTGAAATTTTTCCGCCGGCAGAACGACGTTTTTACACACGCCTCAGCGTGCAAATCGTTTACCAAGCTCGCGCGAATACATTTGCGATTAAGCTAGGTTAAAACGCGGTTAGCTAAAGCTAGCTACGCCAGGGCTAGCAGAACGATATCGAAGCGACGTTCACGATGCCGCCTTTTAATCGTCGGAAAACAAAGCGGTTAAAAAAAAAAAAAAAAAGAAGATATTTCTCTGGTAGAACAATGATTTTACGGTACACCTAGCTACTCTCGAACTAGTTTAACCGCATCGAGACGACGTCTTTTCCCCCCTGTTCGTTCGAATGAAAAGTGGCTACGTTTTCTCCAAGAAGCCGCTGATTAAACAGTCGGATTAAAACGTGTCGCGTAAAAACAGTGAAACTCATGACAAGCTACTCGTTAGTTATTTTAGTTCAATTCTATAGTTGTAAAGTCTCGAGCGATGCCGCACCGATCGGAGTTCTTCCAGCGTAACCTTTCAAAAGGGATAGTTTCACGCGTACAAGGCAATTCCGCAAACTTCCAACGTCATCATCAGCTCGTTTCTCGCTCGGGGATTAGGGAGCGTATGGCGGAGCGTGACGTTTCGGACGCGGCTTCAGCATCCGAGCGCGTCTAAAAACAGCCCACCGCACACGCCCCAAACCGCTCCATATACACGCACTCCTAAAACCAGCCCAACACACACCCCCAAAAAGCATCCAAAACATGCACGCAGCCACACACACACACACGCACACACACACACACACACACACACACGCGCTCTCCCACCGTCTGACTTGGACCAACACGTACTTGTAAACTAAATCACCAGCTGGCGAGAATGACGGAATAACGAGTCTCTTGTACACCACGTTTATTGTTCGAACGCTTTATAGGTCAATAACGTACATCGTTCCTCGCGTCACGGACACGAGAGTAAAACCAGCTCAAGAGTGGGGGGGGCATTAATTTGGATATTAACATTGCGTTTGGGCCACATCGAGCAAAAAGAAAGAAAGAAAACGGGGATGGAGGGGGGAGGAGAGGGAGAGGGTGAGGGGGGTGGGGAGGTGGAAGAAAAGAGACGATGAAGACGGAGACAAAAGGACAGAAGCACAAACTCGGAACCCAGAAAGAGTCGAGGAACGAAAAGGGAAAGAGAAAGAAGGAACTTGTTCGGTGAAGAAATTGGTTCAGCATGTTCGGGCCACATTAGTTGGAATCACACAGATGGTGTCAGCGTGAGGAAAGAAGAGACGGAGAGAAAGAATAGAAGAAAAGAGAAAGAGGAGGAGGAGGAGGAGGAGGAGGAGGAGGAAAGGACGAGGCTGAAATGCAGTGTAGCGTGTTTGGGTATGTTTCTCAGTCCCGTATTGTGTGTGTGTGTGTGTGTGTGTTTGAGTCGATTTTGGGATCCTTACTCACACAGAGAGAGAGAGAGAGAGAGAGAGAGCGAGCTAGAGAGAGAGGTAGAGAGAGAGGTAGAGAGAGAGGGAGCGAGAGAGGAACAGAGGGAGTAGAGAGAGAGAGCTAGAGAGAGACAGGGAGAGAGAGCTAGAGAGAGAGGGACAGGGAGGAGAGAGCGAGAGAGAGAGCTAGAGAGAGACAGGGAGAGAGAGAGAGAAGGAGAGAGGGAGAAGGAGGGAGAGAGCGAGAGAGAGAGAGGAACAGAGGGAGGAGAGAGGGAGAAGGAGAGAGGGAGAGCGAGAGAGAGAATGAAAGAATCTGAAAGTGTGTTTGGAGCTACGTTCGGGCCTCTGTAACCAGAATCCTCCAATCAGAGCATGGCAGGCAGGAAGAACGAGAGCGATGGAGAGAAAATGAAGAGATGTTCCTGAACGCGTCGCAACGGAGAGAAAACGAAAGCCTTTATGTGAAGAATCGGCCGTGTGTCCGGGACACGTCTCGCTCGCAACGAGAAAACTACGGTTATGCACAACGCTGGGCCGCTTCTGGATTCTTTATCGTCGCCTTACAGAGAGGAGAATAAACAAACAAAACAAATAATGAATAAATATGAGGAAGAGAAAGAGAGACACCGAGTCAGAATGTAACCAGAAAGAGACTGAAACCTGGAACTTGGAAAACGGCACGATGTTTTCAGGTTCTTTATTAGCGCAGTGCGTACAGAGAGATTCAAAACACACACGCACACACAGTCTGAGAGAGAGGGAGAGGGAGAGAGCGAGAGAGCGGGAGAGAGAGGGAGAGAGAGAAAGAGGGAGAGAGAGGGAGAGAAAGAGAAAGGGGGAGGGAGAGAAAGAGGGAGAGAGAGTGGAAAGGAAGAAGAAAGGGAGCAGATCTTTAAGCTTGGGCCGGTTTTCTTACCTGCGTCAGCGTCAGCGTCCGCGTATGCCAGAGCGTCTCGGCTCCACCCCCTCTCTTCTTCCGCCCTCCTCCTCGCGCTTTTCTCCACCTCGCCGTTTGTCTTGCTCTTTCTTTCGGCACAGGGCGTGACCTTCGACCCGTCGCGAGGGCAGAGTTCGGGCTTGTCGTGGCGCTCCCAGAGCTCCTGGAGATGTTGGAGCTGCCGCGGTTTGCTGAGCCTCAGGCCCGTCAGCTCGATGCACACCTTCAGGTTCTTCACTTCCTGTTCGGACGGCTGCCGCCACGCCTCCGTCAGGTCTGCGAGCCAAATCAAGCATCTTAACTGTACGAAATTACCTCGGTTACGTTTTAGCGGCTGAATCAAGGCATTATGTTTCGAAGCCCCTAACCCGAACACCTTGAACCCCCCCCCCCCCCCCCACACACACACACACACATCTAAAAGAAAAAAACTAACCAGGATAGCTAGCTAATTATTTCCTAGCACTGATGTTTGACATCATAACGTTCTAAAAAAATATTCTTACACAATAAGGTTGTGCAACATGGCCTGATCGTAGCTGATATCATTTTCCTCGAAAAAATTTTTTTCTTTTCCTTTTCAACATCACTACGGCAACATGTACACAGTTTACACCGTGGAAACCCCCAACCCACCCCCCCCAGCAGCAGCATCAAAACCTGAAGAGAAACAGGAAGTAGAAATTCCCCAACTGACATTTCTGCTTCGGGACGTTTATGACTTCTGCTGTCGAGTTTCCCCGAGACAGACGTTACAGACCACGGATTTACGATCCAAACACATGAACGTACTCTCGCACACACACACACACACACACACACACACACACACGTAGGCTGGGAGAATGTTGAAAAGAGTTGCGCTACACAAAGGCTGTTTTGATGTCGGCCATGAAAACGCCCTTTAGGCCGAGCACAAAGCCACGGCAACCCGGAGTGTCGCGCACACACACACACACACACACACACACACCACGTGTGGGTTTATACGAAAAATGTGACGGTAATAAAAAAAAAAAAAAGATTAAGAAGATCAAAGAGCACACACACACACACATACAGAGAGAGAGAGAGAGACGGAATGAAAGGAAAGGAGGTCGCTCTTTACCTGGCATGAGTCGAGCCCGCTTGGCTGGCACGATGGCCTTTTCCTCCTCCTCCTCCTCCTCCTCTCTCTCCCTCCGCCGCTCCTTCTCTCCGTCCTTCTCTCTGTCCTCGGCCGAGCGCTTGACGTCCTGGTGGGCTTGGCTGTGTTCCTTCCTCTCGTCCCTCACGTCTCGTTCTGGAGGGCCACAGCGCTGCAGGACGGGGACGCGGTTCCCACCTGCACACGCACACAAACACGTGTTAACCACAACAGGTCTTTTTGTTTAGAGTTGGAAGAAAAAGCTGAAGAACTGGAGGCGCGCGCGCACACACACACACACACACACACACACACACACACACACACCCCTCCCACTTCCCCCATTTCCCCCTGTTCCCTGGACACCCTCATGTTTGCGTTAGCTTCACCACACCCTTTCCACATACGAATAGAGTGTTCGGGCTTACACACACACACACACACACACACACACACACACACACACACAGAGCTTAAATTAGCCTGAAACATCCGTGCTGAGCTTAGGCAGCACTCCAGCTCTCCGACACCCCCCCCTCCTCGGTCCTCGGTGCGTGGCAGTAAAAGGCTTCTTGAGAACGTCTCCAAGCGGCAACGTGGATCAAAAGCAGACCCCACCAGGGGCACGCTCACCCCCCCCTTCATGCGCGCACACACACACACACACACACACACACACACAGTCTGTATGCGTGAGGGCTGTCAGAAGAAATTTAATCAAAAATATCAGATAGTTTTTAATGAAGTTAAAATTTGAAATTGAACCCCCACATACCCCCCCCTCAAAACACACACACACACACACACACACACACACACACACACACACACACACACACACTTCCTTTCTCCAGCACACACACTGACTTTCCAACTTTAGCCACCACACTTTCCGTTTCACACACACGCACATCATTTTACCATCCTAATTCTTCTGAGGTTAGTCACTGGAACCCCTGAAACAGTCGCACATGCTCTCTCGCTCTCTCTCGCTCTCTCACACACACTCACATGTGCACACGCTCCAGTGGGCCTGCCCTTCTGCTGGCCCAGACAAGAAGGCTGCTTGTTGTGCCCCAGGCAGGCAGGCACGCATGCACACACACACACACGCGCGCGCACGGACATCTCGTGACACATGCATCCCATAATTCATGGCTACGTCAGCTCCATGGCAACTCTCCGCCAAAGTGGGTCTCCATGGCAACCCTGTTCCGTGGCGCCCGGATAAAAGGGGTGGGGTGTGCGTGTGTGTGTGTGTGTGTGTGTGTGTGTGTGTGTCGGGGGGGTGTGTGTGTGTGTAGCGAGACCATTCTGGTGAAAAATGTCCTCTAATAACAGCGAGAGAGAGAGAGAGAGCGAAAGAGAGAGAGAGAGAGAGCGAAAGAGAGAGAGAGAGCGAAAGAGAGAGAGAGAGAGCGAAAGAGAGAGAGAGAGAGAGCGAAAGAGAGAGCGAGCGAGAGACCTCCGAAACAGACAGAAACTTTTACCCCCTGAACACGTACACACGCACACACACGCACACGCACGCACACACGCACGCACGCACACACGCACACACGCACGCACACACACACACACGCGCACACACACGCACACACCGTCCTCACACCTCCACCTCTCTACACCACACACACAAACATCTCTCTCTCTCTCACACACACACTTCTCCAGGGAAAGGGAGGTCACTGCCACATTTATGCAAATTTGCAAATATAATGGCATCGTTCCATTAGCAGGAGAGGAAAACAGATAGCAAAACACCACGTGCTGTCAGAAGAGTGTGTGTGTGTGTGTGTGTGTGTGTGTGTGCCCGCGTGCGAGCGCGAGTGTGTATGGGTCTTTTGTCTGCGCGTCAGCGGGGGAGGAAGTGCTGTTTACCGTGCTGGGTTGGCGCTACTGTGTGGAGAGCCACAGCAGAAGGGACCGTCCCTTTTCTGCGACAGAGATGAAAGAGTAGCGACGGAGAGAACCGAGAGAGAAACAGCGGCTAACAGACAGATCGACGGAATGAGAAAGCCGGATGAGACCTTGAGACGGTTCATGAGACAGGACACGCTGCACGTCCTCCCTCCCCCCCACGTTTATGGATGGCCTCCGGTCGTATTTGCGGTTTCTACAAGCCTGTGGCTCTGTGTAGCTAAAATGACCTAGCTAACACAGCGCAATTTATGAGGCGGCCAACCATGCTATCTGCTAACTCGACTGAAGCGCTAGTCATTATAGCTAGCGGTTTCTCAGTGAACACGGTTCAAATCCAAGCAGACAAGCACCGACACTGGAGATTCCTTCTGTAAACGTGAAACAAACCTCTCTCCTTACTTGAAGGAAACATCACCACATCTACGATTGTTTTTTTTTTAATATGTAGAGCGTCCGCTGTACCGGTCCATGTGAATCAGCGGTTACTATAGAAACGACAGTGTACCAGAACGAACGCGTTAATATACGTGAACCTACAGTTTATAGGAAACCAACTTGACACCTCCTGACCAATCAGAACGCAGAATTCAACAGCGCTGGGAACAGGAAACCCGGGAAGGGAATAAATAAAGACCGGTAACGTGACGCTGCCCAATAAGACAGAGACGAAAGAACGTCACGAGGACTAGCGAGATCGTAGAGAGAGAGTGAAGGCGTGATTGTGTGTGTGTGTTACCGTTGTGCTGTTCTGTCGGAGGTTTGGAGCACCGCTGGCTCGGCTCCCACTCCGTTTCTCCACGCTGGCTCTCGGCCAAACTCTTCTCTCTCTCTTTCTCTCGCTCTCTCCACGGCCCGGTGCTGGAAGACGCGAAGCCCTCCTTCTCCTTCAGCTCCAGCTCGGAGAAACGCATCATTGCTCGCTACACACACACACACACGCAAACACGCAAACACACACACACACACACACACACGCAATCCATGACCAAGAACGCTAGATGCAAATTTCGCACACTTCACCGCTAACCTTTTGCGCAAAGCTAAATGCACTTTAAAATCATGACATTTGCATATGGAAATTTTATTTATTTATTTATTTATTTATTTATTTTTAAAAAACAAAGCGTCAATGTCACGCCACAGGATTCATTTTTTTTTTTTCCCCTAAATGCATGAATCGCACAACAATCTGAGGTGACTACGCAAACCTTCTGTGTGGTGCACACAACACCAAAGTGTTACTTATTTCACCTTTGATTAGCAATTGGAAAAAAAAAATATTAAAGCACTAACCTCCCAGTTAGCGGCTGGCTGACTGAAATTACTGTCCTCTGCTGATAGGACTTCGATCTAAGTGATTAGAACGTGTGCTCAAAATCATTTTTTTCCCAGTAAACACAATCATTTAAAAATAAATAAATAAATAAATAAATAAATAAATAAATAAATAAATAAAACACAGAAACATTGATTACCAAAAAAAGAAAAAAAAATTATGAAATAAATTAGCAAACAAACACAGGGCCATCGTTATGACGTTTGAGTTTACGCTGTTTTAGCTAAGAAAACAATAAAGCAACATGTTTCCTGTTCTTGTTCTGCCTTACATGAATATCTCAGTTATACTCATTTTATATATATAAATATAAATACATACACACACACACATGCACATATATTAGGTCAACATTTATTTATTGATATATTTTTAAAATGAGGGTTTAAGTTTAGTCCTGGATTCTTCTCAAGAGAGAACATTATAAATAGTTTATATTAAGCCAGAACTCTGAATCCAGGAAATCATCGCATACGGTTCTCTTTAAAAGTCCTCAGTCCATCATGGATAGAATATGGCGTTCGTTAAAACGCCTACTGCCCATCCGTCTGCACTCCGTGTGTGTGTGTGTGTGTGTGCGCGCGTACACTAATGACTGCCAGGCAGAGCACTCGTCTCGCTGCTGCTGAAGACCTCTAATCTTCCCCATCAGAAATGAATGGGCCGGATTTCACTTAAGCTGGGAGGGCTGCCACTGCGCACACAGCAAGCCTGAGATGTGTGTGTCTGTGTGTGCGTGTGTGTAGCTACGTATGGCTCTTACATCAGTGACATACACCCTCACAGGTCTTTAGGTCTTGCCTGCAGGTTAGCGGCTTCCTCAACTATTACTATTAGATAGTATGCCGCGTTAACCCTTGAGACACACACCACAAAAAACACAACAACGTCGTGTCAATTCCCCTCCCTTACGGCTGCCGCCAAAACCTGCCCGCATGCAGAAGGGTGTCAAAAATAGTGAAGGCGGGGGGTGAGCGGCGGAGGGGGGACTGGTGTGTGAGTAACAGCCAGCCGTAATTACTGAGGCTTTCAGTATGACTAAGCGTGACAATCTGATGCAAGAACTCCCTTGTAGAGCAACTACAGCTGTTAGAGCTCGGATTTGCGAGAGCTAAAAGACATTTTTAACGACGGGACTTTTTTTTTTCCCTCAAAGAAATGAACTACGCGTCTTCGTTGGAACAAGAACGTGTCAACGGAAACCGCTTGAACCTTAACCCGGAGTACGTCCTGGAACTTTATATGGTGTTTTAAGTGTGTAAATGTTCGTTCATATATTATATACATTTTGTATATATATATATATATATATATATATATATATATATATATATATATATATAATTAATAAAATCGGCAGAAAATCAATACGTCTTGCTTACCTGAAGGGCACGCTGTTCCCGGCTCAATTTACTGGAATCGGCGTAAAGCTCGGTTGTAACGCACTTGAAGCGGTCACCCACGTATCCTGACGAGTTGGCAATCCTCTTAGCCAGGCTGGACCGTTTGTTTTTAGAGCACCCGTGACCGTCTTCCTCATCCTCAGGAGATTCTATGTTTTCCTGTTCTTTGCCCAGATCCATATACTGTCGGATGGCGTGGTGCCTATCAGGTTTGAAATTTGCGGCGTCTGGTCGTACCCTGTCACCGGAGGTCCTGGCGCAGCGCAGAGTCTGCTCTTCCAGCAAAGGAGGCAGCGGGCTGTGCTCGCTGGAACTCTCCTCGCCCTGGCTTTGCCCGGGAGACTCGGCCCGCTCCTGTGGCTCGGGAGGACTGCAGGGATCTGGCCGCCGCTCAGCCTCAGCTGGCTTGTATTCAACTGGCTGGCTAGAGCGCAGGATCTGCATGAGTTCTGGCTCCTTCGCTTTGGAATTACCAGTATTCCTCGTCCCATCCCCTGTCCCGCTGCCGGCTGGCCTGGTGGGCTCTCTCTGCTTGGCAGGAGTAGTGCTGTACTTGTCTGGCTCAGGACTGCCATCTGTGTCGTCTTGGACCAGGTCGATGCAGACGATGTCATCTTTGCTCGCCGTGTGAGCTTTACAGCCCAGAACTTCTGGCCCCTCGGATTCCCTCTCAGCCGTGTAGCGCGTGTCCGTGTCCGACACACTGTGCTGTTTGTAAGGGGACTCTTCGTGCTGCCAAGCCTTCTCCTGAGGCCTGGACCTCAGCTCAAGTCGCTCATTGACTTTGGGGTCAAGGGGCAAGTGTGGAGACATTAGGGGATGAACCATCTCTTGCGGATCATGGTAGGTTACATAATCTGCATAAGGAAGACTAGGCTTGTGAGGCAAACGAGTGGAATACAAGCTGTTGCTGTTCAGCAGGACTGGATGGGGGTACACTGGCCCTTTGCTGGGCAACTGCAAGTGTGGGAGCGACATGCTTTGTGGAACAGTGTACGGAAGGTATCTGTTAGCATACGCCAAGCTACTGGACAAGTAGGCTTCCCCTTGTGTCATGTAGAGGTGAGGGCTCCCCACCTGTCCATTTTCCATGTGAGGCTGCTGAGGTTTGAAGCCAATTTCAGGCGCATCTGATTTTTTAGGGGTCTTCACAGGCTTTGAAGCCAACGGCTGGCTGTTACCACGATTAGTAGATTGCACCTTCTCCGGCGGGGTGGGCGCAGACTTCGGCCAATCGCCGTTTACCTTGGGAGACGGCGAGGCAGATGACGGACGACATGCTGAAGTTACAACAACAGGAGCAGGGTTTGATACGACACCGTTATTGGGCTCTCCGATCCGTGGACATGAAGAGCTCCTCGGCTGTGAAACGACATGTTCCAGATTCTTATTTTTGATGACGGTGGAACCTTTGCCGTGGTTGGATTCGGAACAGAGCGGCTGGGTTGTGCTTGGCACCACCCAGGAAGAGTGTAAAGTGCTAATAATCTCAGGCCTCTCTGGAGTTTTAGAAGAAGTGCTGACAGCAGAGGATGAGGGGGAAAGAGTCTCTTTTAGAAGCTCTCTGCTAGGAGGAAGTCCATAACGAGAGTTGGGAGAGTAGCCCAGATTTGCTAAAGCCTCCAGCTTTGGAGGAAATCCATTAGGAGGTCCTTCAAAATCCATGATCTTGGCAGATAGGTCTAATGGCTTGTCTGCTGGGTCTTTGGTAGGGGGCCCCTGCTGTACAGGTTTTTCAATGGAGGTTTTAGCGGGCGAACTACAGCCTTTCCTCTCGCTTCCTGCACTCCTGTGCTGCTCTGAGCTCCCTTCTTTAGACTTGGGCTTCTGACTAGCGGGCCTTAGTGGCGAGCGATGCTCTTGGGATATGTAGAACGGATGGGAAACTGCTGGAGTGGATGAGGTCGGTAACGAGGACGAAGGACTACGAAATACGGTCTTTTGAAGGTCTGAAGTGCTGTCCACAAGAGGTGCGGGAGCACTAGGGGGGTGGGTGGGTCGTGGAGTTGGGCGGGGTGCCTGCATCACCAGAGAAGGGCTCGAGTCTACTGGAATACTGGTATTAGAGTTGCTGGTTATGCTAGCATTACTACTGATGGTGCTGCTGCTACAACTAATGGTACTGCTACTGCTGCTTGAGCTCTTGCTGGAAGGGATTCGATTGGACTTGCTGCTGCTGTTATTCATATTTCCACTGCTAGAGTGTTGCCTCTCGCTTTGTGCCTGGTGGTGAGACTGAGCTTGCTGATGTAAGGCTTGCTGCCCAAATGCGGAGGGCTCATGGTGAATCCTCGGCCCAATACTCTGTAAGGTTTTGTCCTGATGGTGCACCAGTGGGGACAGTGCTGTAGGGGCTACTGTAGCTGTGGGGATTCTTAAAGGAGGGGCAAGAGGTGACGAAATGGGTGCCGGAGGATAAGGCGGCATGTAGAACAAGCGCTCAGCACCGGCTGCACTCCCTCCTGCTCCAGGACAAAGCGACTGGTAGGCCAGATGTTGGGGCAGGTATGGTGAAGGCTGTGACATAAACGATGCTTTGTACATATTCAGAGCAGCATACTTGCTGGTGTCTAAAAAGGGATACAGTCCCGCATCGTGGTAAGGGCTCGCCCACGGGAGACGCAGGTAACTGGTGCCGCTGCCACCATTTAATCCCAGGTCAGAGGGCTTATCAACAGGTCCGACACGCCTATCCAAGCCCAAAGCTTCTGCACCGGATCCAGGCACAACCAGAGGCTTCTGAAGCCCCGGAGTTGGGCTTTTATAAAGTCCAACATAGCCATTCGTGGCCTTTCTGCTGTCCAGCGACACATCGGTTTTATAGAGTAATTCTGGCATCCGGTCCCCAACGTAGCCTTTTTCCGTTGGCAGGGTTCGGATTCCTGGCGGATAAACCATTCCCCCGTGAACGTGGAGGCTTTCCCGCATTAGGCTGCTCCGATCGATGCCAAGTGCTGTGAGTGGGTTCATTCTGCAGGCTGCACTTGCATCCACCTGGAAGGACGAGACATGAAAAAGCAAGCCAGTTCAACCACACAATTATTAACTCTGGTTAATTCAAGTGAATCACGGTAAACAGACATGATGAGAAAGCAAATGTCGGTTACGAGAAAATGCGCACGTTTCTCGTTTCTACGACTGCAATTATAAAGTTACGTATTTGCGGTCCAATTTCAGAAATCAATACCATGGGGAACTTACACAATTCATACATAAAGTCAGATTTAAATAAGGAGTCACATAAGGTGATTTTATTTATTTATTTATTTATTTTTGTGTTTCCCCTCATACTAAAGTCTGAACGGAGCAGACGACGCGATGTAGTCAAGGTCACGAGGGAAATTGTTCATAAAAGTCGGCCTCTCCGAGGCTTCCGCGGGGGCAGACGGGGCGCTTTGATGTACGCTGTAGGCGATGCCCAGCAGACAGCTCAGATCCGTCTTCCCATCAAGCCCCAGAGAGACCGCATCACGCGTCTATGCCGATAAGATGGTGGGGATTTAAATTACACGGATCCCTACCGCCTACATATGTAAATAAATAAATCAAGAAAACAACCAGCGGGGAATAGAAATGTCATATAGAGGACTGATGCACAACAGGAAGGGCGGAAAACCCATGTTTTATTATGGCAGCTGAAAAAAAAAAATATATATATATATATTTTTTTAAACAAAAAGGGGTGTGAGGGGAAGAAAGGAATATCATCAAGGGAGCCGTTTAAAAAAAAAAAGATGTATATGATGAGCAGTGCTTATAAAAAAATAATAATAAAAGATTTTTAAAAAAGTCTTACCATGCTTTGAATCACGACTTCTATTGCTTGGTTAGTTTGCGTTGGATGTTCTACTCAGCACCATCCCTTGATTGACTTCCTATGAGAGGAAAGAGAACATTCACGTTAAGTTTGTGTGTGTGGTTTTTTTTTTTTTTTAAACATAAGGTCATATCTTTTCATTTTCTCACACACGCACAGTTTTCACATAGTTCCAGTTCAAGGGTTTTTTTTTTAACCAGTTTGGCAGGATGGAATGAGTGCTCAGTACAAAAGGGAAAAAAAAGGAGGAGGAGGAGGAGGAGGAGGAGGAGGAGGAGGAGGGGGGAAGGAGGAAAAGAAAAGCAAACGGTATCTCCGGTCAGGCCTCAGTCTGACTGTCTCTGTTAAAGACGCCTGCGTTCGCATGGCCCGTATCCAGGCTGCGGAGCAGTATTCAGACCACGTGATGTTGTTATCTAGTCACAAGCACTCTGATAAGGAATGCCGCCGTGCACTGCACACCCTCCTCCTCCTTCACACACACACACACACACACACACACACAAAATGCCCGGCGCCCGCAGATGAGGAGGAGGAAGAAGAGGAGGAGGAGGAATTTCATCACAGCGCCACTGAGGGAAAGATGCTATCACCCAGCCCCACCGCTTGGCAATGACATAAAAGCGGAGCTTTGTTGAGCTCGCGAGCCGCGCCTCCGTTATTGATGGCTCTACAGAGCCCTCGGATTTCAATAAGGCAGACCCGGGGCTCTTATCTGCAGATGCGGTCTCGGCCGCTGCCGTCGAAGGAAGGAGGGAGGCGGACCGCCCCCCGGTCTCATCAATCAAAGCAGGCTTCGGCCTCACGCGCACAAAATCCTCTCGCCGCTGGAGTGTTTTCGTCACTTCCATGGCAACACGTGTAGCAACAAGGCCAGAACGTTTAAACAGGGAGGGTTCGTGGCCTGCCATTTCAGTCTCGCTGCGCGTGATCACAATATATATATATATATATATATATAAAAAAGTCGATTATAATAGCAGACTAGCATGCAAATGTTTTGGGACACTTTCTGGTCAGGATCTGGATTATAATCCACACTCGAAAAGTATATTATGTTCCCGTCAGCACATCGGAAAATCCTCGGCATAAACTCTAGCTTTTCCCCTTTGAGCTGCAATTCCCTCCGTCGTCTCCCTCCGTCGTCTCCCTCCCTCCCTCCCTCCCTCCGTCCGTCCGTCCATTAAAGACTAATCCGAGCGAATCGTTCGGCCACGCGCTCCCCTGCGCGCTCGTTTTCCGCGCTCTTAACGACCCTGCGCGCTAGTCTGAGTACATTATGCGTCCCAGGCTGCTTCGGCGGGAGACCGCTCGCCTCCTCGTAGAGGAGAAAATGGAGCTCGAAGGCAAATCAATCGGGGAAAAGCGACGCTCTCGGAGGCGCCTTTGTTCGCCGCTAAATGTAACCTGGCTCTGAATCGAGACCCGAAATGAATGCTTGTGCGAATCTGCTGGGGTTTACACCATGGAACAGACTCGAGCTTTTGGTGCGTCTATCGACAGCGTAATCAACTTAATAAATCAGGAGGTTCTCGTAGAAACTTTCGGCATGCTTTTGATTGATATGAACAAGCTCCTGAAAGATGCTGTACTATCTAGTGCCACAAAAAAAACCACAAACAAAACAGAACCGAGTTATAAAATATTTACATTCTAGCACTTTTCCCGTTACACGCCGAACACATTCATTCTAATAACTCATTAGAATTGAGGACAAACCTAACTGGTGCTACGCTGACAAGATCACACGCCAACGATTGTGCGACTAGACCGCGGAACAAGGACACGTATTTACAAATAATAAACGATGAAATCCTACACGCACTCCTTTTTTTCTCCCAGTAACTCGGTTTTTGCTTGAGAGTTTTGTTTGTAAGTGCTGTGCGTGTGTGACTCTCGAGGGGAGACGCCAAGGGCTTGCGAGGAAGGCGTGAGAGCAGCTGCGTCGCTCCGTGTCGGCAGCGAGACAGGCGATAAAATAAAAAACAAATAAATAAATAAATAAAACACACAAACAAACCAGGGGAAGAAAAAACAAAACAAAAAAAAACATTCTTGGCGCGCGAAGGACGAGAGAGTGTAAAATGTGGCGGGTTGGAGGTGTGGATTTAGGCACATAATACCTCGTAAATCCTGCGGTTAAAAAGGATGAGGCGGGGCTTCGGAGACGGTTAACAAATACGTGACGCAAGCGCTTTATCCTGGTCAGGGTCACGGTGGAGGATCAGGAGCGTATCCCGGGAACGCACTGTGTGTGAATTGCAAACGTGTACACACACACACGACGTACAAACACGTACAAAAATCTAGGGAAGAATTGAGGTACAGTTCAGCTTTGAAAATAAAGCAAGCAAGCACGGGCAGATTTCCACGTGTGTGTGTGTGTGTGTGTGTGTGTGGTCATTCAACGTGACACGAAGTGAAACTCCTGCGCTGTGGTGAGCTCACAGGAAGTTCAAAGTTCACTGCTTTGTTGCAGTGGTGTAATCAGTATTTAAAGAAAAAAGTTCCAGACAACGGAACGAAAGAAACCAAACGTACTACGCTGTACTAAACGGTACGCTCATTCACATGCTTGAAAGTAGGTAAGAGTCGGCCACGTCCCGCTGCTGCAAATAAGTAGGGGGGGGGTGTAAATAAAGAGTTTGACGATCGTTGCTTATGAGTTAATACAGCTATCCATGCTTCCGTCAACGGACAACTCTAATTCCTCGTGGTCCCGGGTGTGTTCCCCATTTCCGCTACACACACATACCAAACTACTACTACTACTACTACTACTACTACTACTACACACGGTCATAAACTGGCGAGAGAAGAGAAATCACGTTCAGCACAGGGGGAAGGACCAAAAACCCAGCCGATAGTCTTAAGAAAGAAAGAAAGAAAGAAAGAAAGAGAAAGAGGTTGTTGCCATGAAGGACAAAGCGGCCTGGATAAACGATTAGCCAACCCCGGTGACGGGGGTAAGGAAGGAAGGAGGGAAGGAGGAGGGAGGGGTTCAGACTCTCACGCGCCCGCGGGATCTTCGTCTCCGACGGAGAGCGAGACAACACGCCAAGAGCAACAGCGCACGTTCGAGATCAAAGCTCCACGCAAGCCGCTGGGGTCACTTTCAGGGATTTGAACCGCGGATACGTTTTCCGGCAGTTTAAACGTGTGGAGGGCTTTGAAACCGACACGTACGACCACGCGTCTTCGCACGTGGGCAGGATGCACTCCTTGTTGTTTTACGTAACCAGTTGACTTTTTTTTGTTGTTGTTGAAATCTTACACGCATTTGGAGCCGTCGTGATTTTGTCGTCCGAACAAACGCACGACGACGGTTTGAACCGACGTCTCGTATTTTCTATCGCGTGATCACGTATCCACGACACCACGTGGGATTTTTTTCACTATAAGGGATATTTAATTTATACTTGTTTAGTTCTGATATCGCAATCTAAACTATAAACATGAAATTATTCCCATGGTAATTCACCCTTGACCAATACTGGGGGGGGGGGGGGGCGCAGGAGGGAGGGAGAGAGAGAGCAGAGGGGGGGAGAGCGCGGGAGGGAGTGGGGGGGAGAGGGGAGGGAGAGAGAGAGAGAGAGAGAGAGAGAGAGAGAGAGAGCGAGCGCGGGGGGGGGGGGGGGGGGGGGGGGGGATTTGAGTTGCCGAGCCTGCGAGCTCCTACGCTATTAGTCTCGACAGCTCACGCGGCACCACCATTTCACAGCTTGTGAGCTTAGACAACTTCGTGGAAGAGCGCACAGGATGGTGTGTGTGTGTGTGTGTTTGGAGGAAGTGGGGGGGTTTGGTAATTTCAGTAATCCAGAACCGTCTGCGCAAAAAAAAAAAAACCCAGTGCACAAAAGTACGTTTGTGTATATAACTAGACTTATACATTTTGTAAGAGTGACTACGGCGCGCGCGCGCGTACGTGGGGGGTGGGGGTGTGGGGGGGGGTTGGGAGGGGGTGGTGGGGTTGGGAGGGGGGGCGGCGCAGTCCAACGCATATGCGTCTGGAGAACCTTCCAGAACCTCTGGACGTGCACGCGTCATTAGAAACGTTCTTGTGTGGCATCCAAGTCTCATTTCGCACCACTTAAGCACTCTCTGGTCTCTGCACGGCTGCTTTAGTGTTATGAAAGGAGGAGAAAGAGCACGCGCCTATGCGTGTGTGTGTGTGTGTGTGTGTGTGTGTGTGTGTGTGTGCGTGCGTGCGTGCGCGAGACAGAGAGAGACAGAGACAGACGCTTGGGTCAATATGACAGCGGTTTTATACAAATAAGTTTCCAGGAGGTGAGATACTGGTGGTCTCAGACTATTTCAACAGGACGTAGTGATTTCTGAAACCACACACACACACACACACACACACACACACACACACACACACACACACACAACTGTAACAAAACACTGTCACACTAACGGTGCTGTAAAGGTTACACGCGCTGACATCCTGAAAAGTAAAAAAAAAACAAAAAAAAAACAAAAACGATACTGTCTCGTGAAATAATAATAATAAAAATAATACTAATAATAATAATAATAATAATAATAACGCTCCCTTCAGCACACTATTTATGCAGTTTGGAACAAAATAAAGCAAATAAAAAAGCCGTGTGTGTAGTTTTGTGTGTTCACAGATTTAAGACTACCTGATAACGCAACGCACGGCGTTATCTTTCCGCCGCGAGCGCGCACTATACCGTATAACATCGCGTGCACTGTGGTGTTTTTTTTTTTTGTTTGTTTTTTTTCAGTGGTGTTCCGTTCCTCGCGCTGGCTGTTGGAAAAAAAAACCTCGCGCACACACACAGAAAAGGAAGAAAAGAAAACAATGCGTAGGCGTCGCTCCGGGCGCTCCTGCTGCGGCACGGAGAGAGAGAGAGAGAGAGAGAGAGAGAGAGAGAGAGAGAGCGAGCGAGCGAGAGGCTTGGTGAAGCGAGGCGATGAGAGACGAGACGAGACGGAACGAGTTCTCGCGTTTCAGCGCTGCCGTCCCGAGGGGCTCGCGCGCGTCCCGGGGAAGGCAAGGCTTCCATTCAAAACCCGTGACGTCTGCGGCGCGAGCCAACTCGGCTCTGAAACGCGATCCGCGCCAGTGCGAGGTGATCTTGTCCCCCCGTCGCGCCTCGCGCTTTTATTCCTCCCTCACGACGGCTCTCGCGCGAGATATTTCCGCTCTCAAACCGCTCGCGTGGGGATGAATATAAAGCAGAGAGAGAGAGAAACAGAGAGAGAGAGCGAAACAGCAACCTGGGTTTTTAACGGAGAGAAAAAAAACAACACTCTATTTAAGAAAGCAACCCGCGCGGATGGAAAATAAAAAGTAAAAAAAAAAAAAAAAAAAAAACTCAGAAACGACTCAGAGACTCGTTTCTTTCTTTCTTTCTTTCATTTGTTAACCATTTCCTAAACATAAGGTGCGCTCTAATCCCGGACCCGCGCGCGTATAGTTCAAACGGCCACCCGATCCTTTGTGACTTTTGACCACCACCCCCGCCTTTTTTTTTTAATCAAGGGAACTTTGCCCTATTGGACCTGTTTCTGCGCCACTGAAGCACCAAAACACGCTTCCTGTTATAATGCGAGGGATATGAAGGCGCGTGAGCTGGTTTCCGGGTTGTCAGTGGGGTGTATTTCGGAGACTCTCGGGCGTGCACGCGGAGCCCCGTGTAGGCAGGCAGGCAGGCAGGCGCGAGCTCCCCGCTGAGACGCCTGCGCTATAAATAAACAAATCCGGATAGCGGAGATGAACATGACGAGAAGGAGAGAGGAGAGTGGGGGGGGGGGAGACGGGGGGGAGAGCGAGAGAAGGCGAGGTGCGTGCATGGGGTTTAGGAGAAACCAAATAAACGGGCTGCCGGCAGCTGATAGATAGACTACGCGGCCTGTTTATTTTTCCACAGCCGCCGACCTGCGATTAAAGCGGTCACGACTCATGACGTGGAATTTCACCTCTTGCGCAACACGTAGCACCGGGCCAGGGGCCACCCACGCTCCAGCGCGTGACGCAACGTTCAAAGGCGACCCGGTTATCATCATCATCATCATCTCTTTTTGGCTCATTTCCACCTCAAGGCCTCGAGCCCCGTTTTGATTTGCAGCGCCGATTACACACGCGCTATGACGTAGCGATTATTGACGCCAGTCTCCCGCTGATTAACGGGGCACTCGCACGTACTTGATGAATCCTGCCTTTAAGCCACGTTCGATGGAGCGGAACTGGGCCAAACATTCCTAAAGAAGTAGCTCGTTTCTACATCACGTGGACTACGGATCGCTGTAGTTACAACCTTCGTTTGTTGCTAGGGCCATTAACAACATGTTGGGCTGAAATCTACCCTGGGTGCATAAACATAAACGAAACGTAAAAAAAAAAAAAAGGGTGTAGCCCGCTATACAGAAACTAGCTTACATGCATCTACAGCTAGCTACGAAAATACGCGTAAAAGTCCAAATAGCTACGTAAATTCCGTCAGGTCTGAATGAGCGACTAACGCATACAGCGTGAATCGCCGCAACGGATGGCGATCGATACGTAAACTGTTCACGGTTTAGCTGTTGTTTCCTAAGCACACGTCACGTCACCAGTTTTGACGGTTTGATCCGGCGATAATGAACGCGTGCTTCGTTAAGCAATATTTTGAAAGTCGCGGATTATTTATTTATATATTTATGTATTGCTTAAAACGCACCATCTAGTCAGGAAAAAACAAAACAAAACCAGAGTGCCGGGATTTTCCGATCGCGAAATCGAGCGAATGCCAACACTCCGAGGAGCTCGAAAATCACGTGACGTCAACACGACACGCGTTTGGCCAAAGCGCTCTTCGATTCGTGCTCATCGAACACGAGTACAGATAAAAAGAGCTTGCATTTACCAAACAAACGTCACTGCGAAAGAGCGCGCGAAACAATTTAGTGCGATTGCGATTTCGCCGATTCGTGTAGATTTTCACGAAAAAGCACAAGGACGCCGCAAATCCTCTCTGGTCTGATCGGCTGTCTTTAGAGAAATCGTTTACGGCAATGAAAATTTACGCTTCTTTCGCATGTTTATTCCGTTTTTGTTGTTGTTTTTTCCTTCCCGAATTTTCTTCGGAAAGGAAGGAAGACACTTCGCTGGGCTCACCGGTCCACCATAATCTTACGTGTGGGGGAAAAAAAACATACACTTGTGAGGAAAGAAGGGTACTTAAACAGTACTTAAGTGTATACCTTTGACCTGGAAAAAGGGCCACGTGTACTACAGGTACTACAGATACGATAAGGGTGCCAGGTGCGATCGTAGCAACAAGGAAAGGTAGAGGTTTGCACTAGTACTATTTTGTTTCCTCAGGAAGTCGTCGAGTCGTACCAAAAAGTCCAAACCCAAACCCCGAGCACGCTCATGTTAAACAGCCTACACCTGTAGCAAAAAAAATACAGTACCGTGTTACCAAGAGACAACCGAACTAGTACCTAGTACCAATTTCTAGGGGGCGTGGCTTGTTCTTCAGACAGTCCTAACACCCCTGCTGTGATGACGCTCTGCTGTTTTTTGGGTGGCTCGCGACGCAGCCTGCAAAGTCCAATTAAGGCTTTTTACGCCTTTTCCGCGAATCTCGCGCCCACAGGCTGGGAAATGGGAGGATTTTTTTTTTCTTTTTTTTTTGACGACGCCGGGGCCGGTCTGCGTGCACATAAAAACACGCGCGCGGGCTATAAAACGTGCCTTTGTTTTTACAATGCACTTTTTGTTTTCCGTTACGTGGGAAGGCGACGCCGGGTTCGAGAAGAGATTAACTTGAAAAAAAAGAAGAAACAAAAAACAGCGTCTGGGGGACAAAAGAAAACAGGACTGTCTGCAAAAAAAAAAAAAAAACACACAACAACAACAACAATCCCACCTCAAGAACGAGACAAACAACTAAGATTATTTCAAATGGGAAAAGCCAGACAGCTCACGTAGCCTGTGGGAGGAAAGAAAGAAAGAAACGCAGAGAGATCACGCAGGAGATTCCGTACAAACTACGGTCCTCGTCTCCTCTTTTACCCTCGCACGTGCCCCGAAAAACTAATTACATGCCATGCAAACTGACTTTAAATCGCGTCTCAGGTATGAAGGTAAAATGTTGTGTCCTCTACTGGGAGGGGGAGAAACCGACCCGGGGAAGGAAAAAAAACCCGAAATGGCGGTGTGCGCGTGACCTCCAAAAGCGCTTAACTGCAAAGTCGCGAGCACAAGGTGAGGTTACCGTCTGAGGGAGGAAAAAAAAAAGGGCGAGGCTTCAAATCGATCAATCTAGCTGTATCTAAGCTTCCAGAGAAAAAGACGAAATGAGGCATGGGGTCGTGATCGCGAGCTCCGACCAAAAAAAAACTTGACGTGAAAACCAGAACACGTGCATTTCCGAGAAAGCCGAAGCTTCCACAGAACCGTGGTGTGTTTTCACTTTGAATAAACGCCGAAGAAGAAGAGAAAAAAAATCCACAAAAGGTCAGCTAAGAGGAAAGTCCCATGATGTATGTGTGTGTGTGTATGTGTGTGTGTGAGAAAAATCATTAATGAATGACAAATAGCCCGGAAATGCAGACGTTTAGGCAGGAAGGGACGCGAACTCTAAATCGGGTAACGTCTCGCGCACGTTAGTGTGAAGTGAAGTGAAGTTCGTGCCGACCCGGTCACCGGAATGCTCACGAGTCAACCGAGGAAACGCGCACGAACGTGTTTACAAACAACTTTTTTTTTCTTTCAGAGCACGCGATTGCCATAAATGCCTCTCTCTGACGAGTGCACGAGATGATTAGCTGTTTGTAAAGGATTACGTCGTTTAAAGCCAAAACTCTGACACACACACACACACACACACACACACACAAGAGAGAACCGATATAAATAAAAGTTCAGAACTTCTTACCTGTAATGAATGAGAAGTGTGAAATCCGGTGCTCCGTGAGCACGAGCGGTGCTTTCCTCTTGTTCGAACTCACAAAGGACGCAGCGCGAGCGCCGTGTCGGGACGGGGCAACAACAACAACAACAAAAAAATATCCGAGTTGAAAGTGGAGACGGAGTGAGCGCGCGGCTCGACTCGGTAATTTCGGGACTTCAGAGTCTCCGCGAGTATCCGCTCAGAGAAGAACGCGGTGCCGAGCACAGAAGGGACACGCGCATCTTTGAATTCCCAAAAGAAAGCTCCGAAATCGAATCCCGTTCCTTTGTCCGAACAGAGCGCGAGTCCATGTGGCGGAAAACGCGAGTGCAAACGCGGTGAAGACTTTCCCTTTGGACTCCGGAGGACACACAAACAAAAACAAACAAACAAAAACTAATTCGGTCCGCTCGCGCCTCGCAGCGCCATGTTGGGGGCTCGGCGAGACACAGGCGAGCACGCCGCGCGACGGTACGGTTCCTCCTCACTCCTTACTCACGCGCACAAAGCGGAATGCGCCGGTGACGAACACACAACCTTGGAACTGACAATCGTGACGCTCATTTTTCTTTCCCCTCCTCTAATCCTTTGCGTGAGACGCCACGCCAACGAGCGCTCTTTGTTCCCGGGTTTACGAACGCGCGAGATCCCGAACGCGCAGCTGAGGGGCCGGAGAGTCGAAAACTGCTGCTCGTTTCGAGCTCGCGCGCGAGACTGGCTCCTGACTCACTCACACTCGCGCGCGCACGCACGCACACACACACACGCTCTCTCTCTCTCTCTCTCGCTCGCTCGCTCTCTCTCTCTCTCTCGCCCTACCCAGAAGGCCAGTCGGGGAGGGGGGGGACCGCAATTACCATAAAAACCTCCGCGCGACGCCCGCGAAAGGGGGGGGGGGTGAGGGGGGAGAGAAAAAAGCTAGAGAGTAAACAAAAATAAATCGACAGCCTGACGGACACCGAAAAACACCACCACAACTACACCGTGTGTTACAGAAAAAACGCTCGCGCCTCGACACGGAGTTACATCTCTGACCCGCGCGCACCAAAATATCACCCCTCACTTTAACTCACTTTCTCACGCGCCCGGATCCGGGACACCGTCTTACTTTTATTATTATTATTATTATTATTATTATTATTATTATTATTATTATCATTATCATTATTATTGTTGTTGTTGTTGTTGTAGTAATAATAATAACTGATAAATAATAAAGAATGGAAGGAATAGATAGAAGAAGGTTGAAATACAGAAATAAAGGCACAGACAGAAAGAAAGAAAGAAAAAGAGAGAAAAGATTGAAGAAGGATAGAGAAAAGAAAAAGGATGGACAGAGAAATGGTAAAAGAAAGAAATAAGTTGTTGAGGGAGAAAAGTCAGAGGAAAGAAAGAAAAAAGAATGGTTGAAGGAAAGGAATGGTGGAGGAAAGAAGGATGAAAGGATCAGCTCGGATTGAAGACGAGTAGATTTTATTTTGTAGATGAGATCAATTCAGTGTTTATTTCAGCGCCTGAGCCTCCTGAGCTTTGACCGCGCAGTCACGTGATTAAAGACAATAACGGAGACGACAACGTCAGAAGAAAAAAAAAAAATATATATATATATATATATATATATATATATATATATATATATATATATATATATATATATTACACACGCGGCATCGTTACTGAGCGCGAGGAGGATTAAAGCAGCCGTAAAGCCGAGGCGGAGGAATGTTTCAGCGGTAAAACCGGCTAGAGTTCAAACAAAGAAAAGTCCCGCGTGCGCCGCTTTAATACCGGAGCTCCACGCGCGCGCCCGCTCACACCGGGCCCGGTGTTTACGGAGGAAGAGCGATAATAGCGCGAGCTGGGGGCGGAAATGGGACTCGCTTAAGGCCTAACTAGGGGAAGGTAGTGTGTGTGTGCGTGTGGGATTACCCTCCCCCACGCGCTCTACGTTTTTTTTTTTTTTTTAAATTCTTCTTTTTGCTTGCTTTTTTACTTTATTTCTCTTTTTTAACCCTTTCCATTTTTTCTTTGGTTTGTGCTTTCTATTTATTTATTTATTTATTTATTTCTCCTTTCTCTCTCGTGCATCTATCTATCTATCTATCTATCTATCAAATTTCCTGCTTTGTTTTAGACCTTTCTTTCTTTGCATTTTTCCATCTGCTTAGCTTTTTTCTTTATTTTTCTCTTTTCTCTCTCTCTCTAATTTTTGATTTTTCTCTTTTCTATCCATCTACTTGTTCTTTTTTTTGCATTCCCCCTTTTTATTTCCCTCCTTCCATCTCTCCTTCATTGCATTTCTCAATCTGCTTAGCATTTTTCTTTATTTTTCTATCTATCCATCCATTCCTCCCACTTTGTTCTTTTTTTGTGCTTTTTATTCCCTTTCTTTCTTCCTTTCATACAAGTGAGGGAAATGAGTCCTGTATCAGAATTACTGAGTATCATTCATGACAGTGTAGTTACAGATGTACACCGAGTTTTGCTCCTCCTTTCCCTCCTAAACGAACACGAGTGTGTTTAGTGATCTCGGCCTGTGCACTGGGTCATTGTTATTGTTGTTGGAGCAGCAGGTGTGTGACTGGAACACTGTGTGCACTGTACAGTGGAGTGTTATTTAGTTGATAGAGTACTCTACATACCACACACACAGATCTTATATAATGATATACACTGTATTATAGACTATTAACACTCAAAGGCCATTTCCAGTCATATAGAGTCAAGTGCCCGCTCCTTTTTTTAATGAAAGACTCGATTTTTCTACACGTTAAAAAAAAGAATTCCAAGAAGATGAAGTGTGTGTGTGTGTACATTACAACAAGCACAAAACGTGGTGCTAGGGGCCTCTTGGGCTTGTTTATATTTTAACAAAACACAATCTTACCAAAGGAACATCGGAGAAACCAAACACACTCAATGTTTTGCTAAGGTTTTTATCACCTGTCGGGTTTTTTTTTTTTGTGTGTGTGTGTGTGTGTTTTATGCTACCTTTGCCACTTAACTATATTTGCATATTCATTAATTAATGATCTTGTATAAATAATAAAAAGGCTTTTGGTTATTATATAGGCTTACAAAGTTTCGACTTAGCAGTTTGGATACGGTAACCTGTATCATCATCATCTTCATCTTCATCTTCTTCTTCTTCTTCTTCATCAACACACACACGTTATCAATCCACACGTCAACGTTATTTTCCCCCGCAGCACCAACTCTGTGGCTTTGAGCACACTTCCATTCAAAATGCAAACTAAATGCACCGTGCTTGTGTGTGTGTCTGTCTGTGTGTGTCTGTGTGTGTGTGTGTGTGTGCGTGTGTGTGTGTGTGCGGGCGCGCGCGCGCTGATTTGCTACTTAATCCGATCTCCCCTCGCGCGCCCTCCTACCCTCCATCCCTCCCTCTAGCTCCCCATTGTGTTGCTCCGTGATTCCCGCTGAGAAAAAGAAGACGAAAAGGCGGGGGGAAGAAAGAGAGAGGGAGAGAGAGAGGGGGAGAGAGAGCGAGAGAAAGGGGTTTTTGAATGCAGGCCCATCAGCGCGAGCTCCTCTACTGCCCGGCCGGTCGGTGCTTTAATGTGCGTGCGCTCGCGCTCATCAAGCAAAGCGTCCCTGGCAGGCGCGGGGGGGGACAAAACAACCCCGACAGGCTTGGTAACTTGGGTCGCGTCCCAAATTGCTCCATTACTGCCCCACTGGTCGCGCGGGCTTTACTCAGGGGGAGGGGGTAATGAGTTGTGCATAATTAATTTAGATGGAAAAATAACGTGGACTGGCACGTGCGTACACCCACACACTCTTAGAAGAGAAAGGTACCAGACTGTACTGTACTTTACCCAGGTGCATACTAAAAGTACCAATGGTACCACCCGAGCGATAAGGACAAGTACAGTTTGGTACCTTTTATTTCTGAGTGTGTGTGTATGAGAGAGAGAGAGAGAGAGAGAGAGAGAGAGAGAGAGAGAGAGAGAGAGAGAGAGAGAGAGAGAGAGAGAGAAATAAGTAGGCAGAAAACATCCACATTTAAACTCACTCAGGTATTTAAGAGTGATTCACCAGTCCAGACATGATTCCTCAACAATTATTTTTTAATTTTTATTACTCGTATTAAAATACTCTGATAGATTCAGGCAAACCGAGAATTTGGTTCACCAACGTTTAATAACCTGACTACCAACAAATGGACCAGACTCAATTATAAGTGATGTTTTTGTTTTTTATATTATATATATAAATAAAATATTAGCAACATCTGAGTAAGAAAGCTTGTGAAGATATTTTCAGGGCATTTGAGATCTCTAACAAGTACTTACCCAAGTACGAGTACTCATGGTAAATAACACTTGAGTAAAGAAAAGAGGGGAAAAAAAAAATTCTTATATATATATATATATATATATATATATATAGTACTTAAGGTACACCATTGATTGATTCCACTCCAGAGACAAGAGAAAGTACAGTTTAGTACCCATTTTATCCCCCTGAGAGTGCGGTGTACAATATTGAAATTATTAAGACTTGCACATCTTCACATGCACTTCCAACAAAAAGGGTTCTTGACTGTAGTTTACCTTGTCGCTGGAGTGCTACCGTGAAAGGATGCATGTTTTGTACCTTTAGTGTTCGTCATTTGCCTGGAAACCTTTACCGTAGAAATAAATAAATAATCTAAACTCACTGAACCTTGAACTCTCCAGGTGCTCTTTTAGTGAAAAGGTCCAAAACATGCACCCTTCATGGTACCACCCAAGCAACAAGACAAAGGTACCTTTATTTCTCAGAGTGTAGGGTGGTAGATGTGTGGTGTACACGTTACTTCACATGATAAAAAGGTACCATCCCACCAACATGGATAAATATAGTTTAGTACCAAAAAGTGTGGCTCGAAAGAAATTGTATTCTCCCAAATATCCTACAACAACGACAAATTTGTCATACGTTGGTAACGTTAGCATTTAAATATTAACGAAACATCATCGGCGTGCTTGCGTTTGAGCTTATAGACTGGATATGAACTACAACATGTTCCTACGGATAAACTGTCAAAGATCATCCAGTCATCGTGATCGTTTCGGATCGCTACGTTTCCAGTGTTAAATATCGGAATATATTGTGTAACCGATTAACAGTGCTTCCCCGAGGCCGTATGACGAAACTGGGTATTATGACTAATCAATAGAGAGTGAGAACAGAAAGGAAAAGAAAAAAAAAAAAGAGAAAAAAAAAAAAAAAAAAGATCTTGTGGTAAGTGCTGGTCTGAAAACCCTGACTTTAATGACTAATGCTTCCTTTTCCCATGCTGAGCATTACAGGCAATTCCCTCGATGACTATTCCCTTTAAAATGTTCCTTCAAGCAAAGCTACGTTTAAGTTTTTGTCCTTTCCGCGAACTCGGTCACACTTCTCCGCTTAGGATAAATGTAAAGTTTCGATATTTCAATGACGTATTCGCTACAGAAGAACTTATCGTTAGTGCGTATATTAACGACTGTGTCGTGGGGTGTAGTTTAGTTAGTACAGAGGATGAATAATAAACGCACAAAAACGTGTTGTTATTTAACAAAGGGAAACGTCGATATGGTGAAGATTTCTGTATGGAAGGAGTCTCTAGTTTCAGCAGAACAGTCTCTGCAGTGCTACGGTCTCTATTCCTCAACTAAGGAACTTTACCGGAGTAACAAAATGGCCGTTATGGTATTGACAGATTCAGGCGAGGAGGAAATGACCAGGTCAAGTCGACTACGGGAGATTAGATAATGGGAGATTAGATAATGGGAGATTAGATGGAAGCCCTTGAAATCTTTCAGGTGGGGATCGTAATTAAGACATGACGCCCTTAAATGGTAACGCGTTATTCGTTTCAACTCGTTTTCTTGAACTGTAATCACCTTTTAATGTCGTTGAATTCTGGGAGATCGGTGCGAGGCAGTTGACAGGAAGTAACTTTATTCAAGTATGTGAACCGGTATTCATAGGTGCTTTTCCACCCATATCCCATTATTTTGCTTTGTGATGTCACAATACTGTATGGCTAAAACCAAAAAACCACCATAATTCTCTTTCAATATTCATCCGTTGCTCTTCTTTAAAAGGTTCCTCGGCTTGTTCACCGTTTCCTTGTCAGAGAAAGTTCCAAGTAGAACCATAAACTATTGAAAGATTTAAAAAGGAACCCCTGAAGAACCATTTTTTCTAAGAGCGTATGTATTAACCATTAATCAGGTAAGTGTGTGGTACAAAATGTTTTTTTAGAACCCTTAAGGTCTTTTGTTGGAAACCTTAAAGTTTCTGTATAGAGGTTTTGTTTTTTTTTGTTTTTTAAAAAGGCAGAAAGGATTTCATGAGAACCCCTCTTTTTTTTTGGAAGTTAAGAATCCTTAATTATTCCTTAAGGAATTTCAGCCCCATAAATTGTTCTTGGCATCCAAAAGTAGTTCTTTGGTAGGAACCCTTTAAAAGTCTATGTACGACTTTAGAATAAAGTGCACGTATTAACTGGGTAAATGTGTGGTAGAGAATACTTAGAGCCCTTAAGAGTTCTTCATGGGTTCTTTAGTGGGTTCATTAGCTAACTGAAGGGTTCTGAAACAAAGATTCCACTTGGAACGCTTTCTGACAGAAAAATATGTGGAAACTTTAAAAGAACACTTTTTTTTTGGAAGCTAAGAATCGTTAATTACCCAGAGTAGTTTTTAAGGGTTCTTTAATAATTAAGGATTCTTAGCTTCTACTTGGAACCATCTCTGATGGTTTGCTGTAGGATTCTACATAGAACCTTAAAAGGTTCCAACTGAAGGAATAATAGTTTTACAATGGACCCTTCAATAATTTTGGATAATTAAGGTTACTTCGCTCCCAAAAAATGAGTCCTTTGGAACTCCTAAAGGTTCAATGAAGAATCTCACAGCTAAATATTTTCCTGTCTGAAAGCAAGCGGAACCGTTGAGTACTTGACTTCCAAAAAACGGTTCTTGCTAGAACGCTACAAAGGCTCTAAATATGTTGATCACTCAGTTAATACAGTCTCAGGGGGAAAAGTGTTCTTGAAGGGTTTTTCAGGGCTTCTATTACTGATAGTAGAACTTGTAATAGTACACTTTGTTGTAAGGGTCTACACAGAACCTTTAAGAGGTCCAAGAAGAAATGAACACTTAATTATGCAACATTATTCTAGGGTTCATTGAATTATTAAGGGTTCTTACAGTAAAAAAAAAAAAAAGTTCTACTTGGGACCATTTCTGAGCACAAAATCTATGTTGTAGTATTCTACACAGAACATTTCAAAGGTTTCAATTCCAACACAATTAAGCATTTCAAGTGGAACATTTTATCCAGTAACGCCTTAAAAACCTGGGTAAGTGTGTGGAACAAACTCAAAATCATTGCTCGTCTGGGTACTCGGTACGTTCTACAGAGAGAGAAAAAAAAAGCGTTCTTTAAAAGGACATCAGATAAGTGAATAAGTTTTCCGAGTCCAACGTACTTTCTGATTGGGAAATACTGCTGTAAGGTTCTACACAGAACTCTGCTTCTCACAGCAGGACAACCGACAAACACTTAGTAGTTCGAAGATGTTCTAACGGTGTAGTACGTGTACTCTGAAGCATCAAAATACTCTCAACTACGTTCTCCTGCGTGCCACGTTTTTTTTTGTTTTTTTTTAAACACAACCCACAAGCCGGAGCGTAATTCCATTAGAAACACTTCTCATAGTTCACACGGCATGTAATGAAAATTTTGATTAAACTGAAAAGGCCATGTCTAATTCGCTGTGATTCAGGAAGCCTTTCTGGTGTTTTTTTTTTTGTTTTTTTTTGTAGAGAACACACAGACGGAGACCTCGCCTCGGAGTCAACGTTAGCATTAAAAAGAGGAACCGTTCTCATGCAATTATTTTCCTGTCACATGTCATCGTACGCAAACGCGGTGATGAAATCGGAACTACGGCATATATGAAAGTCCAACTGTGACGGAAAGAGGAGTTTTGAGGAATCTTAATGAATCTCATGAAACAAACTTCGTTATCTTAATACTGCGATTTTAAGATCATTATTCGCACGATCACGACATGAAGAGGTCAGCGGTTTAGCTGCCAAATTGCACGATCAGACCTCCGACTGAAAGATGGCACAAATGTAATGTTATAATTTGCATAAAGGGGTGGGGCTTTAAAAAACCCAACCCACTACAAATAGCATGTACGCACGGTCAAAATGATGTTGGTTGTAGCTGGTGGTGTGAAGTGTGTACCACAGAAATATTATAAACGATTAACATTTTTATTTATTAAAGACACATCGTACCTAATGTCCGAAAACCAAGTTCTCGCTTACGTTACAGCAGCTATAAACAGTCGTTCTCTCACCAACCAGCTTTTCATGTTACTCCAAAGAAGCGTAAGCTCCGCAGTTCTGAAGATGTCAGAAGTAGTTCCATCTTTACCTCCGACATTGGAGACTCCTTCCGTAAACTCAAAAACAGTCGTCTTCTGTGAACAAGCTGTTACTATAGAAACAATAACTTATTACCGTAGAACGAGCGAATTAATACGAGCGCTATACGATACTGTCTGTTCTGCCATTATAGAAAATTAACCGAAACCTTAGGACCAGACAGAATCCACTTTGACAGATTTATGAGAGTAGGGCGGATTACTTCTTCTTACGAGTCCGAATTCAGGAGCGTACGATGTTATTGACAGAACGCAATTTAACCATGGTGTGAGCCCTGGGAATCGAACTCGCACCCTTTAGGTAAATTCCTGGGTCAGCACTGCTAAAGCTCGTCATCATGTGTGAACGCGAAAATCCCAGAACTGTGCAAACTCAATCAATCAATCAATCAATCAATCAATCAAACACGTGGCCTGAGCGTTATGCTTGGTAGCTTCAGAGATTAGTTAGCAAAAAAACAACACATTTGGCTAGATGAATATAATCGAAAACAATTAATTACATTTTTTTAGTTCAATTAAATGAATTTCTACCAAAGAAATTCTGAAGGAAAGAACAAAAAAATACAAGGAGTCCGTGTTGAGTTGAATCGTCAGGCTACCAAAAACATTGCAGTGTAGCAAGAGCTCCTCCATGTGGTCAAACGTGGTAATGCAAGCCAACCGAATCATTAAAATGACTTCATGGCTCCTGTGGCATTGTTTATCTTTAATATGGTAATGGGAATATAGTGTACCCTTTAAAAGGTATATTTGGCCCTTAAGAACCACTCTGGAACATTTTGGGTAAACTATGCTCATTTGGAGGTAAAAGATACAAAAGACCCCAGTGACAGGGAAAGGTTCTGTTTAGTATCCATTTCTTTCTGAGAATGAAGTGGTGCTATAAATATTTGCCAAAAACGTTTTAATGCTTTCAAGTAAGGAATTAAGTGATTTTCCAGAGTTAATTAAACCCCCAGCTGGGCTAATTATCAAGCTCCTAATTGGTTTAACCAGGGTTAGAAGAACACAAAGAACAAACAAACAAAAACACATACAAAAAAACCCTGAGATAGTAAAGATTTTTTAAATATATTTTTTCCCCTTTTATAATAGTAGTTGTATTTTCTATCATCTGTAGAGAATTACCCAGCACTTTGCCAAAGTGTGTGAATTAACACTGACCTTGCTGCTGAAGATTTCTAGCTGTTAAACTGTTTAAAATAAATTTAAAACACCAAAACAAACAAACAAACATACATACATACATACATACATACATACATACATACATACATACATACATACATACTGAAGTTTAGTCTCCTGTAGATTCCGTCCCTGAACTCGCCATTATAACGTTACAACTTTCAGGCACTACCCAGCTGCATCCGTTAGGTGGCGACAGTCCCAAACTTTTACGTCTGCACGTCGCCACGTACTCGTCAACGTCATCACGCACAGCCGGTCAGCTGATTCTCGGTCGGTGTGCGAGGAAGAAGTGTTATTGCTTCTCTAAATTTGACGGACGATGAACGGCGCATCGGTTTTCGTTACGTTGTTGGTTTTAGCAGGTAAGCGCTTTATTTATCTTATTTATTCGACGGTTTGGAATTGGTTCATGTTGAAAAATGTATATAAATATCGTTGTGTAAAAGCGCCAGAGGCTGTAAATGAGAGGAACTCTTTGGGCTAGCATAGGATGCTAATACCGTACATCCGGCCGAAGGGTTAAATCAAATAGCTTCATGTTCCCTGTGTAAGTGCACTATATTTTATATTCGAGAACGCAGGTCACTACATGTACAGTGCACTATATAGTAAATAAGAGTAGTTTTTAAAAAGAAAAAATAAGTAAATAGTAATGTTGGTATTGAGCCATGTCTTCTCTCAGCTCGACAGGCGTACATTAAATATTCGTTGCTCGTATTTTTACTCACCACAAATTATTTAAATTCTGACAACTTAAAAGCATAAACAATAAAAAAAGAGTACAATTTTTTAAACGTTAGAGTTTAATTTGAATCGCGTTCGGAGGAAATGGCACGGATACAGGGTCACATGATGGCTGTGGTCACGTGACGTGCCTTCAGTCAGGCCTGCTCAGGAGCCCGTTCTGCTGTTTATAGACGTGTTTAGATGATTAATTAGCACCTATTGACCGCCTTGATGTGGTATTAACCCTAGAAATGCACCTAGAGAATAGAGAACTTATACAGAACTTATTTAAAAAATCAATTTATCCATTGGTATGTTTGCCTGTTTAAAAAAAAAAAAATCTAACCAGAATGTTTTTGTTCTAAAAAGCACAAATCACACCTGGAAATACTGTGTTGAGCCTTTTATGTAAAAATGTAACGTGTTTAAACTGTTTTGCAGGTGTTTTTGGAGACCAGCTGACGGTGCTGCGGAGCCCCCAGTATGTGAACTTCAGGTCGGGAAAATGGCCGCTGGCTGGAGAGAAGATCCCGGACCTGGTGGCTCTCACCATGGGCTTCTCGGTCCGTGAGGTACGCCGGATCCAAACCCGTTTGAAGGGAGCCAACGTTTATTTATGTACAAGTTTGTCTGCTGTGTTTCATCTAGACATCTGGATACGTGGTCGTGTGATTTTTCTTTCTCTCTATATCTGTCTGTCTGTGTGCAGGATCTTGAATGGCCAGGCTTAGCGGCAGGTTCCCTGTTCCAGCGTCCTCGTGCCAACGCCCTGATCGCCATCCGCGGCATCGAAAGCTTAGATCTTCCCTCTAATGTCTCCTCTTATCCACTGGAAAATGTGAGCACTTTTTTTTTAAATGTTATAAATGTGTTCTGCATCATGTGAAGGTTCGTCTACACGACTTCCCCCTGCAGTTATTTCAATATTGCACAGTAGTGGAATTGAACTTCCTTTATTTTATTGTCATGAGGCATTTTTTTTTCTCTCAGTATGGTTTTTTTTTTTTTTTCTTCTTTCCTTCCCCTCTGCTCTGTCTCAGACGGTGCCGTTCACCCTGGACAGCGTTGCAAACTCCATCCACACCCTGTTCGCCGAGAGCACTCCTGTGGTCCTGCAGCTCGCCCCCAGCGAGGAGGTAAACACTCCTGTAGAACTGTGTGCAGATCTCACACACACACACACACACACACACACACACACACACACACACACACACACAGAGCCTCCTGTTTCGACTTCAATTTGACTTCTCACCTGGTGCTGATGGAACAGAACTATAAAAAGAAGATGAGGAAGGAAATAATTTTGTCTGATGTGAAGAATTTAGCCCATACACAGTTGGTGCATCTTAAATTTTGGTGTCCTTTTGAACTCTCGGTTCGAACCTGCACGCTCACATCGAGGTCAAGCGATTTAACGGAATACGTATAAATAAAGAACACATTGATTTGTCAAAAAAATGGAAACTAATGTTTATTACAGACTTGTTTATGTGAAAGCTTTTATTCCTTTTTATTAGGAACATTTTGCTAATGCTCATTCTCTCTCTCTGTTTGTGTGTGTGTGTGTGTGTGTGTGTGTGTGTGTGTGTATATAGAGGCTGTACATGATGGGCATGGCCAACACGGTATTCGAGGATTTGCCCGTAACGCTGCAGCAGATCCGCACTCGTCTCTCTCAGGAGGGATCAGTCCTGCCTTCACTCCCACTCAGCTCACTGAGCCGTAACAATGAGGTACAACACACACACCTCACTGATGTATTTAACTTTCATATCGAATAAAATTGTGGTGTTAGAGTTTTATATTTTTTTTAAACAGCTGCAGTAGTAAAAAGGTAAATCTCACACGTCATGGACTTTAAGCGGAACTTTGTCGTGTTTAAACATCTGACTGCATCCTGATTAATATATGCAGTATCTCACAAAAGTGAGTGCACCCCTCACATTTTTGTAAATATGATTATCTCTTTTCATGTGACAACACTGAAGAAATGACACTTTGCTACAATGTAAAGTAGTGAGTGTACAGCTTGTGTAACAGTGTAAATTTGCTGTTCCCTCAAAATAACTCAACACACAGCCATTAATGTCTAAACCGCTGGCAACAAAAGTGAATACAACCCTAAGTGAAAATGTCCAAATTGGGCCCAATTAGCCATTTTCCCTCCCCAGTGTCATGTGACTTGTTAGTGTTACAAGGTCTGAGGTGTGAATGGGGAGCAGGTGTGTTAAATTTGGTGTCATCGCTCTCACACTCCCTCATACTGGTCACTGGAAGTTCAACATGGCACGTCATGGCAAAGAACTCTCTGAGGATCTGAAAAAAGAATTGTTGCTCTACATAAAGATGGCCTAGGCTATAAGAAGATTGCCAAGACCCTGACACTGAGCTGCAGCACGGTGGCCAAGACCATACAGAGGTTTAACAGGACAGGTTCCACTCAGAACAGGCCTCGCCATGGTCGACCAAAGAAGTTGAGTGCACGTGCTCAGCGTCATATCCAGAGGTTGTGTTTGGGAAATAGACGTATGAGTGCTGCCAGCATTGCTGCAGAGGTTGAAGGGGTGGGGGGTCAGCCGGTCAGTACTCAGACCATACGCCGCACACTGCAGCAAATTGGTCTGCATGGCTGTCGTCCCAGAGGGAAGCCTCTTCTAAAGATGATGCACAAGAAAGCCTACAAACAGTTTGCTGAAGACAAGCAAACTAAGGACATGGATTACTGGAACCATGTCCTGGGGTCTGATGAGACCAAGATAAACTTATTTGGTTCAGATGGTGTCAAGCGTGTGTGGCGGCAACCAGGTGAGGAGTACAAAGACAAGTGTGTCTTGCTTACAGTCAAGCATGGTGGTGGGAGTGTCATGGTCTAGGGCTGCATGAGTGCTGCTTGCACTGGGGAGCTACAGTTCATTGAGGGAACCATGAATGCCAACATGTACTGTGACATACTGAAGCAGAGCATGATCCCCACCCTTCGGAGACTGGGCCGCAGGGCAGTATTCCAGCATGATGGCGACCCCAAACACACCTCCAAGATGACCACTGCCTTGCTAAAGAAGCTGAGGGTGAAGGTGATGGACTAAACCCTATTAAGCATCTGTGGGGCATCCTCAAACGGAAGGTGGAGGAGCACAAGGTCTCTAACATCCACCAGCTCCGTGATGTCGTCATGGAGGAGTGGAAGAGGACTCCAGTGGCAACCTGTGAAGCTCTGGTGAACTCCATGCCCAAGAGGGTTAAGGCAGTGCTGGAAAATAATGGTGGCCACACAAAGTATTGACACTTTGGGCCCAATTTGGACATTTTCACTTAGGGGTGTACTCACTTTTGTTGTCAGCGGTTTAGACATTAATGGCTGTGTGTTGAGTTATTTTGAGGGGACAGCAAATTTACACTGTTACACAAGCTGTACACTCACTACTTTACATTGTAGCAAAGTGTCATTTCTTCAGTGTTGTCACATTAAAAGATATAATCAAATATTTACAAATATGTGAGGGGTGTAATCACTTTTGTGAGATAGAGAGTGTGTATATGTGTGTGTGTGTGTGTAATATATATATATATATATATATATATATATATATATATATATATATATATATATATATATATATATATATATATATAATCATGTGTACAAAATTTCTAGTTTATTTGACACCACCTTTCTTCGTCTTGTTCAGGCTGATCTGCTCTTCCTGTCTGAGATTCAAGTGTTGCATGATATTTCTGCTCTGGTAAGTTCACATCAGAGACTTGTATAACTACTACAGCCATTAAATCAAACATTTACACCTCTCCTTCTCACGCGTGCTCTCTCCCCGAAATAAACCATAAACACGTGTCAATAAAGGAACAGATAAATCAACAATAAAGTCTTTTTATATATATATATATAATGTGTGTGTATATTTTATTTATATATATATATATATATATATATATATATATATATATATATATATATATGTATATATATGTATATATGTATATATATATGTGTTGTGAAAAAATAAATATACCCCATGGAAATGCCGTGTTTGACATATTTGAATGAGCAAACATTTGATCCTCTTTGATACAGTGCCAGAGAGAGATAATTGGTTTGTGTATTATGTAACTCCATTTTTGACAGGTCTAGGTCAAAGGTCAAAAAGACACATATTATTACTCTCCATGTACAAGTCAAATGTCAATAGCAGCCATCATTATCTAATTAGCTGTCGTTAATGGCCATCACCAACCGTCATTTTCGAATTAGCTGTTGTTAATGGTCATTACCAACTCTCATGTTATTAACAGCTGTCGTTAATGGTTATCATTATCAATCCTAATTATGTTAGATTTGTATAGCAAAGATAATGTTACATACATTTTGCACGTATGGTCTGTACTTATATCAAGTAATCATTGTGTTGAGACATGTAAACATATGGGCTACATTTAGATAAAAAAAATCATATTATGTAGACAGAATCACGCCAAAGATAATATTAAATATGGTCTACACATATGTCGTTAGCAACAGTCATTATCTTAACAGATGTAGGTCATCACCAAACGTCATTTTCTTAACAGATGTTGTTTAAAATGGATACTGGTTTATATAATAAAGGTTTGTTGTAATTTGTTGCTTTCCCACACATACATACATACACACAGACACAAACACACACGTTCTTTCACATAGATCAATACATTCAAGTGCATTCTACACGTACATACATGCACACTCTAAAAACAAATGTTTAGGCTCAACAACACAACTCATCAAAATAATGTTCACAACTTTAAATATTTAATTAAATAAAAAAAAGAATTGTTATTTTGCAACCACATTAAATTTAGATTGTGGTTTTTTTTTTGTGTGTAACTCTGCTGTTAGAAAATACATGATAGTTGAATGTTAACAGAAATGAGCAGAATGTAAGTTTGTGAAATAAATGAAACTTTATTGATTTCATTTTTGAGAAAATGGCATGACTTTGAATAACAATTTACTGAAATAAATACCTTAAAAAGATTGATATGCCTGAAGAAAGGAAAAAAAAAAAAAGTTTTTACATACCTTCTGAATAGGTCCCTTTAGGAGGTAAACGTTTTAAAGACGGTGTTTTATAAGAATTGCGCGTATTACATGCTTTCTAAACATAACCCTTTAGGATGTAAAATGTTTAAAGTGTTGCTTAAAAGAATTGAGTGTTTTGTTTAAACTAGAAGACAAGTTTTTCGGGCGATGTCTTGTAGGCCTATACACACTATTTCATCGTTCATCAGATGTGTGATATACATCTAGACAATCTGATAACAAACTACACACAACATTTATGTTGAGAAAATTCAGCTTGCTCTTTGTTCCCAAATAATATTGGACCAGATGCATAGTTTACATCATCTGCCCACACGTATTTAATCTGTATTACAAGTACTGAACAAGTTAGAGGAAGAGAACGTGTAGCCTTACTGTTCATTGTAACTTTGTTTATTTGCATCTGTCTTGATTCATTTTCATTACCACAAAAAATGACCACAGAAGTAATTTCAGAAACAAAGATTCACTTAGACCACAAATGTACATATTGGTAGGGGTCGTAAAACACTGAAACGCATGACTCGTCCCTTAATTCATTAACATAAACACACTGTAAGCATTCTGGTCAGCAAACCCCCAGGAAACACATGACTCTCTCTCTCTCTCTCTCTCTAACACACCCACACACACACACACACACACTTCAGACACTGTCACCAGAGCTCATAAATTGAAATTTAAATTTTACACTATCTACAGAACTGTCAGCCGGGGAAACACGTGTGTAGGGCGGTGTGTATAATCCTACAAGACATCATCCGAAAAACTTGTCTTCTAGTTTAAACAAAACACTCAATTCTTTTAAGCAACACTTTAAACATTTTACATCCTAAAGGGTTATGTTTAGAAAGCATGTAATACGCGCAATTCTTATAAAACACCGTCTTTAAAACATTTACCTCCTAAAGGGACCTATTTAGAAGGTATGTAAAAACTTAACTTTTTTAAAAAAAATTATTTTTTTTTTTACATTTCTTCAGGCATATCAATCTTTTTAAGGTATTTATTTCAGTAAATTTGTTATTCAAAGTCATGCCATTTTCTCAAAAATGAAATCAACAAAATTTCATTTATTTCACAAACTTACATTCTGCTCATTTCTGTTCACATTCAACCATCATGTATTTTCTAACAGCAGAGTTTCACAACACAAACCCCCACAATCTAAATTTAATGTGTGGTTGCAAGATAACAATTCTAATTTATTGATTTAATTAAATATTTAAAGTTGTGAACATTATTTTGATGAGTTGTGTTGACATAATAATGTTGATTATTACATCAACTTAATATTGTGTGTAATTTCTGCATTAATTGATTTAAAGCAAAATTTACGTTGTAGCACATTTACATTTATTTATTTAACAGAAGCTTTTATCCAAAGTGACTTACAATGAAAGAACACGAGCAAAGAGATCCATCAAGCAAAGAACAATACAAGTAGTGCTACCATATAAGCTCTATTAATTGAGTTCTAGAAGAAAGCAGTAACTTAATGAAATTGGCGTGATCTTCAAGTCACTAATGTCAAGTCCGTACCCATTTAACAAGTCTGGACAAATTCAGACAGTTAAGACTGTGTTAGAGGACCTGTAGACTGAACAAATACTATACAAAGGACGTTACAAGGTGAGTATCATTTCACTTACAATTAAATTCTACTAAAGCAATGAATATGGATATATTCTCAATTGTGATATGACCAATAGTGGACTCGTGTATCGGCTACACCTGCTAATACAGTTGATGGACTATTTCGCACTACTACACGTAGCTAATGCTAGTCATATGTAGCAGTGTAATTTGAATATCTGCTCTTTAGTTTACTGTAGCAGTGGATAAGAATGAAAAAGTTTCATTTGACAAATCTGCTCATCTAGAGAGGGCTTTTCATTTGTGCTATAGGAAAGAAAAGCATGATTACATTTCTGCTTATTCGTGTAAAAGTCAACTACATTGTGTAATCTAATTTCATGTATTGACATACTTAAAGAAAGAAGAAAATCTTTTGTCATTCACACACATCGCCTTCTAGCTCTATTGTAGTCAGTTTGTTCTTTGAGCAGAATTAGCAGCCTTTGGATTGTGGATAGTTCTATGAGAGATAAAAGTAGTAGACGCAGAGTGTTTCTTTTTTGTCTATATTGCTCATTTCATTCAGTGCTTTTATGTCTGTAAATCCTGCAAAGATGTTAGGTATTGTAAATTACACCGGATTTTAATACTATTGTTATACTACTTGAAGTTAGTCATTTCTCCTGGTTTAAAAGGCTGCATTCTACTGGAGAAAATCTAATTGGAGCAACGTAATTTTAAAAATGATTGTCAACTTAACAACTTGTGTTCATAATTATGGTAATTAAGTACATAACACAAAAATTCCTTTTAAATAATGTGAAAAAAAACTATTTGGAACATCTTAATTTTTATGAGTAATCAACTTAAAAACTTGTGTTTGTTATACAAATTATTAAGTGTTATTTGAAAATACATTTGATTGTAGAGGAAAAGGTCATTTCTCTAACTCAGTGTAGTTTGTTGGTTGAAATTAATTTCAGTAAAAGTTGTCGTTTTTTTTTTTTTTGTTGTTGAGCCTAAACATTTGTTTTTAGAGTGTGCATGTATGTACTTGTAGAATGCACTTGAATGTATTGATCTATGTGAATGAACGTGTGTGTTTGTGTCTGTGTGTATGTATGTATGTATGTATGTGTGTGTATGTGTGGGAACGCAACAGATTACAACAAACCTTTATTATATAAACCATTATCCATATTAAACAACATCTGTTAAGATAATGACTGTTGCTAACGACATATGTGTAGACCATATTTAATATTATCTTTGGTGTGATTCTGTCAACATTTGATTTTTTGATGTAAGTGTAGTCCATATGTGTACATGTCTCAGCATAATATGATTACTTGATATAAGTATAGAGCAGAAGTGCAAAATGCATGTAGCATTATCTTTGCTATACAACTGTAACATAATTAGGATTGATACTGATGATTTATTATCCCTCACTCCCTCAGTAGGTTCTAATCACTGGCACTTGATTCTAATTTTATGGATTTGAAGGTGTGATGAAATGTAGGGGTGTACTTACTTTTTCCATGTGACTGATCTGTCTGTTTGTTTTTTTTGTTAATTTAAATTGTGAAAATTACTACAACCTGTCGAAGTTATTTGTCATTTGATAGTGCATCACCTTTAATAATCGGCACTGTTTCATGTAGGATCAAATGCTGAAAGTTTGTACACCCGCTCAAACACTTGGAGAGTTCTGGAGTGCAGCAGCAAGAACATGGGCTTGTGAATATTTTGCTTTGATGTTGTTTTGAAGTGGGATAGATCTTCCGTTTTGATGGATTCTAGGACCACCTATATCACCTGTAAGAAGAGTTAAAATGAATAATAATGATTAAAAAGACTAGGTGAGAAAGGCCCAAGGGTCATATAGCCTACAAACAATGACCTTTTTATTTGGTTAAAAAAAAAATCCAGAAAAAGTTATCTTGGCCAAAGTATAAGGGCAGACGCCAGTGGATATTTGTGTATTCATTAAGTAGCAGCCAGTTATCATCATCGAGTTCTAAGGAGCCGCTGACTCGGAGCCCATGTGAACAATGGCAGAATCAATTCCCATTCTTTACCCGTCTCAAGCCACCAGTGGAAAGAGCTCCTCAAGGAAAGACCATGACCCTATACTCAGACATATACAAAAAACAAGGTCAGTGGCATCTTATTTTCTACAGAAGACCCGGACCCATTACCCAGCAGTAATCAGAAAGGGCGTCAGTAATGGAAACTGCAGGTCTAAGAAGAGGAAGATTCAGAATTCATGATAACAATCGACCTATATACAACAGAACAGGTTTCTTTTTTATACAGGGAAATCTAAAACAGTTTGAACAGAACTTTCTGCTAGTTAAAGAGGAAGCTAAGCTAAGCAAAAGCCTTAAGACACCAAGCAGAGACTGCAGTGAAGAGATCTCCATTCGACACGGCGCCTTCGCCAACGTGAAGGAGGAGTTCACGTAGATGGAACTGGTGCAGCTGAGAGGCGGTGCATGGTGGGGTAGCACAGCAGACTGATCAAAACAGGATGGAAGAGGATTACAGGAAAGAAATAGGGATGCTAATGAAAGAAATGAAGGAACTGAAACTCTTACACTCACCCACTCTCACACTCTCTCTCTCTCTCTCTCTTTCTCTCTCTCTCTCTCTAGCTGATGAGACACAAGCACTTGGCTAAGGACCAGGCTCCTGACCTGTTCTCTCTGGAGCTGGCTGGTATGGAGGAGCTCGCCCGGCGCTACGGCACGGACTCCGCCCAGTTCCAGGACGCCCGAGAGATTCTGGTAGCAGCGCTGCAGAAGGTGAAAAACCACACCGCACGTTTTCAGCTTTCAGATCCTGGTGCATGTGGTTAAACGGGGGCAGCTCTTCCTAAACCTGCACATGTATGCCGACATGTTTGCCTCAAACACCTTTTAGAAAGTGTCAAAAAGGAAAAAATATATATATATTAGGTCCCAAATTGACTTTCACTTACATGGAGGCTCTGAACTTTACCATCACACAAATCACATGTGTACATAAATATATAAATAAATGTACATTTATACACAGCTGTAGTGGACACATTTTAAATGAGAGTAGTAAATACAAGCATCGGATTAAATCAGGACACTCGTAGAGATTTGTACCTAACGGATGTATGATTGTGGAATTTAATAATAATTACGACTAGGAGATATTTAATACTAGTAGAGACGGGTCATCTCGTTATACTTCATTAAACCATTCCTTCATCTCCGTCGTGTCTTCCAGTTCGCCGATGACGTCTTCGGCGTTTACGCCAGCAACGCAGTGGTGGAGGTGGTGACAGTGAAGACGTTCGAGATGCCGCTGACCAGGAAGTCGCGCTCCATCCTGGAGGCTAAGCAGATTGTGAGTTTTTTTATTTTTTTTTTTTATTTTATTTTTTTTATTTTGCTCTTGTTCTGTGCATCAAAACCACAGGACATCCCTCAGTCAACCACTATGACCCATTTACATTTTGCTAAGATTCCGGATATATGCAAGTTGTTGTGTGGGGGTTTTTTTTGTGTGTTTGTTTTTTTTTGATGCATGGTCCACAGAAGGTGGGGTTTCTAAGTTCCTCCGAGGACCAGCCCAAGAGACACGCGCACATTTAAAATGCTCTTCCCCGATGCGCACACACGTCTTGTTCCGATTTAATCACACACCGAATGAGATTTAAACACTGAAATAATTGCATAAACGTACAGTTATTTTGTGTAATGTCAAAACTACGATTACTACAATGATTTGCACGTTCGAAGAAAAAAGTGTCATTTTATGAGCTGTATTAGTCTACATGTATAAGTATACGTAAATCTTTGCTTCTTAGTCTTTTAATCTCTAATGCGATGTGTGTATTTGTATGAACCGGGAGCTTGAGGTTTAATGCCCCAGATACGAAAACATCGAACTGAAGGCTTGATGGAATTTCTGACCACTCTTTCATGCAATATTCTTTCAGTTGCAAGATGTTTGAGGGTTTTATTGCATGTTCTGCCCGTTTCAAACAAACCCGGATCAAATGTTTGCACGTCCAAATATGTCAAAAACAACAATTTCCATGGGGTGTACTTATTTTTTTTTTTTTCACATGACTGTATAATCTACAGCTAAACTTAATTATTTAATGAGCAGTTATCTTTTAATTTTAAATGATTATCAGACAGAAAAACGTATACACATTAAAAAGTTCCTCCGACCGCTAATCAAGACATCTGTGACTGTTCTATTCGACCAATCGACGGTTCGTGCTGTTCTGTAGCTCCGCCCACATGTCCCCACTCTGCTTGCACCGTACTTCGCCAAGAAGTCACATCGCATTGCAGAGCTGAACGGACAAAGGTTCAGGCAAGCTTCACAGAGCGCGGAAACTTTTAAACATGTCCACAAATAGGAAGTGGCTAGTTTGCTGTAAATAAGAACCGTATGGGTCAGAGCCCACAAACCCACAGCGAGCAGTTCTCTCACACACACACACACACACACACACACACACACACACACACACAAACAAACAAACAAACAAACAAGCGCAGTTGTGTTTTTCTTTAAACGTTAACGTGTAAAACCCACACCAAAGTTGGTCTCAGTTCTGTGTCTATAGTAAGACGCAAAAGCTCGCGTGCACTCGGAGACCTGTTCGCTGCAGGGTGTGTAGATTTACAGTCGAGACCACGTCGATGCATGCAGACGTTTTTCTAACACGTGGTCAGTGCAGTAGCAGGAGACTCTGCTTCGCGTCTTCACTTCTGTTTCGAAACACGCGCTCAGTTCTGGGCGTCCAGTCCGAGGTAGAGATCTAACGCCAATTTTGTTATTTTAATAAGCTCCAGCATTTAGAGTGTTAAGATGACTGCTTGTAAATAAATGCGCCTTTTTGATTGGCAGTGAAATTGTTCTACGTGTGTAACCTCACCCCAAATGGTTTTTGATCTATTTTTGTTTCCAGAGTAACCCGGGAAGCCCCTACAACCTGGCCTACAAGTACAACTTTGAATACGCCGTCGTGTTCAACATCGTGCTGTGGCTCATGATCGTGTTGGCTCTCGCCGTCATCGTCATCTCGTACAACCTGTGGAACATGGACCCGGGCTACGACAGCATCATCTACAGGATGACCAATCAGAAGATCCGCATGGACTAACCGTGCATTCCATCGCAGTGTTGTTGTGTATTGTGTGCGCGCGTGTGTATGTGTGTGTGTGTGTGTGTGTGTGTGTGTGTGTATATACACACAGGTTTCTCACTTACATTCATCCCATACGTCAAGTGTTTGTGTGTGTATATAGCTCTAAAACATCAGTTTGTGAATATTTATTGATGCCTGCTATTTTGTTGAAAATCTAAATGAATACATATATAATATACACACAGCGGATGAATGAATTCGAATGAAATCGCGCTCACTTGTGGTGTGGTGTTCCTGATCTAGCTACATGTTGAATCAGCTGTATTTATTATTGTTTTGTTTTTTTATTCCTGATACACTGGACCGTAATATCTGATACTGATGTAATGGGGGTGGGGTGATGCACAAAAATTGCATGCAGTAAAACTTCACCTAGGTGTGATGTTAAAACTAGGAGATTGTTGGCGTGGTTTTATTTGGAAAAGTCAAAGACAGTTGGTTAAAAAAATGTTAGAAATATAATTGTTTGATCTGACACGCAGCGATTGAAGGCCAAAATGGTAGATGTGATATTTTTAACTTGGCTTAACCTCAACTCTCCATCACCCGGTACGTTCAGCTGACCATGTTATGTCCTCTGACCATAACGTGAACTTTAGACGAATTGTTTTACCGACAAGTGTAGAGGTGCAAAGTTCATTTGTTACCAAATAAAGTCTTCTGATATGGTCACATGTGCTATTTATTGTGAAACAGGAACATTGACAGTTTTCCAGTAGCGTAAAAACCCCCATCACTATTTTACACACGTCTGCTGCTGCACAGACGACAGAACTAACAATTTGCCCTTTGTGTGTTAGCAAAACACGAGAATTCTCAGACACTGCTTCACTAATATGAGTCCAGAGCAGTGTGTTCTTACAGACTCAAATCTGAACCAAACTACAGTGGTGTCACAGCTGACACACACACACACTGTGGTTGAATCACATGACTGTTCCTCATGGGCATGAGGCCCAGTTCACCATGAATCTGATTCAAATAATAACTGAATAAAAAAAAAATAAAAAAAACCCAACAGGTTCAGTAAATGATTATGAAGTAATGTACACAGTAAAATCCACTTCATTGGAGTTCATTTCAACACTTTTAAAGTGTCCGGAGGGGTTCTCACTCCAGTGTCATTTTAACACTTTAATAGAGTTCACTCTTTGTATAGTTGAAATTTAACACTACTCAAGTGTTAGTTTCTCAACACCAGTGTGTAGTGTTAGAAATTAATTCTGATAGTAGTAATTCATTAACTCTGTTAATTGCATACTATGAAGCATATGTAGCATATTAACACTATAAAGTGTTCACAATTAAAATTACATTTAAATAATTACAAATCTAAAATGCAAATAAAGAAGAAAAAAAAAAAGTTGATTGCTTTATAGTAGTTTTTTTTTTTTTAAGGGCGTTAACATTACTGTCCAGTCTTTCTAAATATAACAATTGGGTGCTATGTCCTCTCTTTGATCATTCTCGTTAGAGCAGTGCTTGTCAAATGGCCTAAAATGTGTCGCTTCATTCACAGAGATGACAGAAAACTCATCCATTTGAAGTGGTCATCATAGTACATCGTTTTTACATTACAGGAAATAATGAAAGCACTCTCTTCATATATTATTATCTCACAGATCTTTTTGAACACAGGGAGATCATAGGTACATCCAGTGCATATGAACAAACCAACCTGATACTCAGGACCATAAAGTCTGACCCACTTTGTACTTGTAACACTCAAACAGGCTTCTAAATATAATGTCTGACTGAGTTCTTCCCCACCTTGCAAGTTACAGATGGTTTTTGATGTTGTAGGACCAAATTCAAACTTAAAACAGTCATTTTCATAGTTAAATGCCAATTGATATTGATGTTGCTTTACTAATGATTTAATGAGATTCTTGAAATGTTTGCCACATCTTTTGAAACTATGGTGCTTAGCTTCAAATCGCATGCACCACATATGGATAAGAGGGACAGTTTTTTAATGCCTCTCAGATAGTGTATCATGAAGTGGTGCTTGGGAATCAACTTCTTGTCAGGAAACAATTCTTTGAATAGAGTACGGTGATCACAGATCAGATGTTTTAAGTAACATATCATCCCATCAGTTATGGTGTAGGAGAACACTATATTGACAGTCTGTAATCAAAAGCAGGAGAACGTTCCAGTGATTGTTATTCCTTTCAGTGACATCACTAAATATCAGTGGAGTGTTGCGCAGAAGACAGCATGACTGTATGGCATTCAAACCCGGGTGTTTGCTCTTATCATCCATTTTTAACCCACTTGGTTTGTTTTTACGGTCTGTGTAACCATAATTAAAGCTCTGTATCCTATCTGACAATATGTTCAAAGAGACATAGGTTAACAGAGATTCTCGTCTGGTTTTTGGACCATCCTGAAGAACAGTCTTGGAATGACACCGGGAGCCAGCACGGGTGTTACGTTGAACTGTCTTGATCCTCCATGCAATGAAGCCAGTATTACACTCGGGATCGTAGAAGTGTTCGTGTTTAAGAAAAAACCCAAACAGAGGCATCTCTTGCTTGGCTTCAAGAATGAATTACTCAAAGCAATAAGTTCACACAATGACTATATAACATTACAAAAACAAGTGGAAAAGACAAAGCTGAGCAACCTATAAACACTAATCTAAAACAAGATCATTTTAACTTTAAAACTATAAAAGCGAAGAAAATATTTTAAAAATGTCAGCTCAGTCAGAGCAGAACTCAATTTCCCAAGATGCAACACTCACTTCTCATTCCCCAGAGTTCTGTGGAAGGATGTCATTCACCTAGAGTCAATGCGAAGTATACGTCCAGTCAACTCGTTTCTCTGCGTTATCAAGCCGATCTAGTTAGTTAGTCTTCTCGTTATCCTCGACCCTTGTTTCCGGTTTCGACTAAGCTCTCTGCCTGACCCCTTTTGTGTTGTTAGTCCGATCGCTTGACCATTGCCTGTCTTACGACTACGTTTCTTGAACTTCCCGATACCACGCTCTACACCTTCCGTGCCGATTCGAGGTTCGTGACAAAAAACACACACTGATTTGGGTTTTCAGACAGAATACAAGAACTTGCATATCCATGTTTGAGAAAGGATCTTGGAGGTGTGGAAAAAATGTCACAATTCCCAGTGCATAATTGGTCCTCACACTTGACGATGGAATCCTTTCAAAATAAATCAGTTTACTTTGCAAGCGTGTATGTTTTGCAAGAAGTTAATGAATAAATGCCCCTTTTCCATCAACACAGAAAAGCATTCTTTAGCTGCGCCATATGAATCTGTTCTGATGACAAAGGGAGGGAAGTGACCTCCAATTCTTACCCATGTCACTCTAACATGTCTGCAACCAGGACGTTCACCATCTGTTCACGTGTGGTATCTGTTAGTGTTTTGGTCTTTTCATACTCCATGAAGATTTCCTCACCCTTTGGATTGGCCCTCAGAACACAATCAACTTTCTGCCGAAACATCTTACATTGTTTTGACGTGCTCATGGAAATTTAAGAGGATTTTTAATGCCTTTCCTTTATGCCGAGAATACACTTACAAAACACTTCTACAGATAAGTATCAATAATAAACAATTATGTAATTGAGGATTTTAAATGTTCAATATTCAAAGCTTACCTGTCTTGCTTCATTAACCCTGTTGGGTTCCTCCTCTTTCTTGTGGATTCAAGGACAATTGTGGAATCTGATGAATGGGATGAAACTGGGGATAGTGGAGTCAGTACAGAGGAGGATGCTTGATATGAGACCAGCTGAACATCCAGATCTACAAAATCACAGACAGAACAAAATCCATTTAAAAGTACATATGTGTATATATATATATATATATATATATATATATATATATATATATATATATATATATATATATATATATATATATATATCTTTACATAACATTAGGAATTGATTGTGTGTGTGTGTGTGTGTGTGTGGTTGTCTGAGAGTGAGAAAGAGAAAACATACTAGTGGGAGGGATGGGCCTGGTGGCTCCGACCAAATTGTTGAGGCCCCCCGGGCACCCCCTGGTGGCCCCTACTTTGAAAACCGCTGATCTAATAAACTGTTACTTACCGACACAATGTGAAAAGTCTTCTTCCACATAATATCCTTCCTTCCACCTGCTGTGCATTCCACTAGAGTTACAGGAGGGGTCCGTTAACCTAACTCCCTCCAGAAAGACGGACGAATCAGCGACCAGTCTGATCTAGGTCAGTCACTCCTAATGGTGCGTTCCACCATAGCGGTGACACTATGAGAGTTGATTTCTAGAAAACAGTTATAACACACCAGTTTGACACCAACTCTTTCATGGTACAGTGTGAAATCTAACAGTTTAGGCAACATACAGAGTGAGATCAACTCCAAGTAGAGATAGATTGACTCTCTGTTCATCAACACCAAAAATTTAACTCTGCTCAATTTGCTGTGTAGAGATTGTATTCAGATTTTTATTAAAAAAAGGACTCGCGCTTTAGCCGCAAATCACACATAGCAAAGCTCTTCCTGCCACTTCCTCTAAGGACAACGTGGCTTCGTGTCATAATCTAACCCAGAGCTAAAGGTGCAAAACCACAGAGAAGAAAAAAAAGTTGTCTGACTAAAAGTCGAGCACCACAATTTTTTTTCATAGCAGCTGGGACAACACCTGTATCACAGACTTTTGGAGTTCGAGAGAAAAATCATTGTTTCCCATTTATTAAGGTGTTTAAGTATACTTAAAATTTAGAATCTCACTTCTAAATAAATCAATCTTTTAAAATGCTAACAAATGATCCGAACTGCCAACCTTTGGGAGGCTGGGCTTGGGAAGCATAAAAACAACCAAAAAAAAAGGCCACTTGTGTAATCAATTAACCAATTAATAACTGACTCCGCCTCTTTTCTTGTGTGGAATGATACCAAACTGTTGGGGGAGAACGATGACATTCCAAGTTGTCTTCCAGGATGGCCGCTCATATACACGTACCGAGTATCAGTGCTGGATCCGAACTCAAGAGTAAAAGTGGAATTGAGTAAATCCAGTGAGTATTTTTGTAAAGTGTTATTTTTAAAGGATGTTTGGTTTGTGATCAATAAGGAGAAGAGAGCAGGTGAGATAAAGATATTTTATAAGACTTTATTTCATTGCACAGTCGTTTAAATGTGACACTGTAATCTAATGCTGCGTTTGACTGAAGGTCCCAACTTGTCATTTCCGATCTCTGACTAGGAAAAAAAATGAACGTAAGCGCTCCCTCGACTCAGAATTCCTGCTCAATGACTCGTCTCCTCGACCCCGAGTTCAGCAAGTAAGGGCAAATCAATATAGCTGCTTCAGCATCAGTAAACAATTTCTTACCTTTACCTGAGTATATTACTGTATTTACAAGTATTTGCTTTAGATCAATCAACATACAGACATATGTGCTTGTTAAAATATATATACACTGCCTTTATAGGTGAATATACATCGCTCATGTCATGGATAATTCAACCTTTTTAGCCTAAGTCAAAAACTTCAGAGACAGAAAGTTTAGTAGATGTCAAAAAGTAAATAAACTGTATTGAAACAATAAAGTGTGACAGTCTGCAGAAAGTCCGAATTATGCAAACACACACAGCATTTTATATACCTTCCTCCATGTGTAGTCATTGTAGGTGGGGTTTTGCCTTTCCTCATTAAAACAGACCAATCTTCTTTGCCACAAATAAATATTCATATCTATGTGTTGTCTTAAATTTGTGAAGCATGTGCAGTTACGATTTCATGAGGTCATGGTTGTTTCTTTTTTTTTAAAAAAAAAAAAAAGGTTTCACACAGGCTTGTGTCCTGACCTTGATCCACACTCGCCTTTTTTCCCCAAGCCTTACCCTAGCTCATTAATTGGTATCGGCCTCAAAGTTATATCTGCTTCTGTGGAGGAGGATACCGGCTGGTACAGAAAGAACAATTAGTGTACAGTAAGACACAGAGTTCATCTAACGCAACACACACTTAGAATATAACTTGATCAAACATTGTTCTATGGATTTAGATTATGCTTCTAACTATTGATTATGCATATAGATTATGCTTTTTAACTAATATTGATTATTTGATTATGTTTAAGTAATAATTCTAAATGTTGGTTACACTTCATTAACATATCCAAATGTTAGTTACATATATTGATTACACTTCATAGATATTTTCTATACTCATCGCAGTTAGCTGGCATGGAGGCGTCCATGGTTTTCCCCACATTGTAGCCTGAATGCACAGAGGTTGAAAATGATGTAACTTCCTACACTAACGAGGTCAGTCTAAATGCAGCATAACTGAAACACTGTCAGGGCATTATGGGAAAATATCTTGTCCTGCGAGAGATAGACGACAATGCCTAGGCCCCCCAACCCCACCCTCACCCCCCTGCCGCCTTTTGTAAAATGTTTCTCAAAATGGCTGACACTCTAGTCGGAACACTACTAAACATTATCAGGGTTTGAAGCATGACTCATTTCAGTCCAATGACTCACTTAAGTGATTCGAATCTTCCAAATCATCTCATTAAGTGACTCTTAACAATGTGGGTTTTTTGATTAGCAACTCGAACAGCATCTACAAAAGCACTTCTATAAATTTAGGCCTTAAAAAAATAAAAATAAAAAAGATTTGTTCATGCTCATGAATCAGTTCATCTGGTTTTTACAAACGAATCATTTGCGAATTGTCCATACACGGAAGCTGCAGAAACGGGCCTTCTTTATGAATATGATGAAACGTCACGTGTGGTCCAAGGTGTTGCGTGGGGTCACTCGGGGTCACAGATTTACAAGAGCGTACGTGCTGTCGAGGTTAGCCGTCCTGACGGGTCCGTTAGCCGTCCTGACGGGTCCGTTCGTCGTGCTGAACTGCACCTCGGCGTACTGAAAGAATGACGCGATGTGACAGGATTAATAAAAGCAACTTTAACATGTTAATGCATATGTTCAAGACGCGACACGGTGGTGGAAAAAAATATTAAATGCAGTGCTTTAATGTGTGAAACTGAAGTATGATAAAGTTCACACACTTATGGGCGTGTCTGCAACAAACCATGTTTTTTCATGAGCAGAGCCGTCCTGGTGTGTGAACTGTTTGTATTGTACATATAACCACAGCGCTGTATGTACACCACAGCACAGGAATTATAAAGTGTACAAATCAATTGGATTCTTAAAAGTACTTTTAAAATGTACTAGTAACAGGATTATTTCCAAATATTTATTTACGCCTCCTTACTTTCAGTTCACGCTAATCTATTTATGTTTTCATCCTGTAAACAGTTTTTTGCTTTATTGAGCACATTATAAAGAAGATTAATTACAGTGAGATTAAGCACGATGCAGCTTTCAAACGTGGGACTTTCCGTCTTCGCTGCAGCAGGCACCGTACCCACATGTACAACGACTCGATCATCTAATTCATCGGGATCTTCCTGATTTGCAGGACAGTTTATTTTATCATTTAATTTAATTAATCAGGTGAAAATGACCTGAGAGTAAGCGCATGAAGATTTAAATTGGAAAATCATTTAAAGTATTGTTAAAAAACAATCAAACAAAAGCAAAAGGCCAAAAGAAAGAGCAGTTAGCCTACCACATGGTCGGTACTGTCCTGACGCGGCTGTAAACCAGGATTTGAAGGTTGTGCTCGAGTTTTTGGACGTCTTCTGCAGTGACGAACTGTAAAAACAAAAAAATACAGAATGAACCCGGCGACACTCAGGACTTTGTTAACCGACTTTATTATACACATGAACGAAGCCTGTGTGTCAATAGCTTTTAATAATAAATTATAGAATAGATCTTGTATTTTCTCCTGTATAAAGAACTATTAATATAATGAAATTAGATTAACTTTAAAATCACTTAAGGTCAATAGATAATCTTCGCTTCAGGTAGTTTAGACTTCAAGACCTATTTAACAGGCCAAAATAAATGTAACTGAATTTGATCAGGTATACAGTTAACTTCATACACAAGGTATATTTTGCACAGTAAATATCTTATAACTATAAAATATGTCACAAGCATGCAATTTCAAGAACATCAGTTTGGAATTAATAGACTTTTTATGTAATAAACCTTTTAATAATCTCATTTAAGGTCATAGACAATGCTAAGTCATTAAATTGACCAGATCAGTTGTGTAGAATATACTCAGTATATTCTCAGTTATTGACATGTCACCAGAATACACAGTAAATTAAACACACCTGCAACTGGAACGGCCAGAACAAAGTTCATTATAACTGATATGAGGAGAATCGGCAAGAGGACGGCTTCTTTGCTGCCTGTCCGATTATCTGGAAACAATTTGGAAAATTCAGACAGTTTTAATTCCACTATGCACACTAGTTTATCTACAATGGATTTTGTATCAGACATGGATGAAGGTCTGCATTGGGGGTCCTCCAAAGTTTTAACACAGACAGGTACCACTTTAGATGTAAAATCAAATTCCAAGGACGCCTTCGGTACAGCTTATTAATTACATTTGTAGAATAATATTTTGCAATATTAATATTTTTCGGCACTGTTGAGATTTCTGTTTTTCATCTTTCCACTGACAGAACATATTAGATTTAATGTAATGGCTATTCCATTCAAGTGAGCAGTCAAACAGGCTAATAAGACAATAAAGTACTGTATATAATAACTTGGATAATGGGCAGTTGTAATTATAATTTTTTTTAAATAACAATTTTTTAAAAATCACAGAAAATCAGAAATGCTATAATTTTTTTGAACTATAAGTTCTTGGAGTTGTCAACAGAAATGCATACACAATCAAATCATTTCTACACTGGAATTGAAATAAAACAAAAGTCACTTCAATCAAAAACCTGTTCAACACGGTTATTAAAGGATATTACTGTAACTTTAATTTAAATAAACTCACCAGCTGAATGATTCCGGATGTAAAGTCTGATTCCACTGCCGATGTCGGGAGGTGAACCAGTTCGAAGACAATAATACACTCCTAATTCATTAGTACTGATATTGTGTATAAATAAACTGCTGTTATATTGCACTGAGTATATCTTGCTGAAGGTCATGTTACTGTATATTGGCTCTAGGGCCATAATCGAGTAAGAGCGTAATATAATCACCAGAGATTCTGATGGCTTGATCAGGAACCAGAACACATCTCTTACACCCACCTGACACTTTAGAGTCACATTTTGTCCCAAATCTACCGACTTCTCTGTGAAAGCTTCTGCAGCTCCACAGCACACAAGTAGATCTAGTACAAAAAAAAAAAAAAAACACACATCACTGGTTTAGAATCCACTCATCTGTTCAAAGAGATAAATATCTTCTAAGGTAAAATGGTGAATTAACAACTTTTACTCACAGAACCAAAGTACCGTTGTCATGCTGACGCTGGAAATCTGTTAAGAAGCACTCTGAAATCGTTCTGCTTCAGTCAGGAAACACTTCAGTTGTGTTTTAGATGCAGGAGAGCGGAAGCGCTCTGACCACAACTTTTTTCTAAAATCTCCTTCACTCTTTATTTGCTGAAAAGCAGCCTCATGTACACCCACAGCATTACAATACCAATTTACAAGAAGAACACAAACCATTCACAACTGACCTTTTATACCTCAGTGCTGTTGAATGCTCGATTCTGACTGGTTGATCCCCCCCCCCCCCCCCCCCCCCTTTAAAGTAGTTCAGCTGCAAACTCATGTTTATATTAATGTGCTTGTTTTAATACGTCATTGTATTTATAGTCACAGCTCATTCAAAGTAACTTGTATGGTGAATGCTCCACATAAATAGTTTAAAAACAAAAAGTAATTGTTCGTATGATGAACTTTTCTGGAAGGAGAAGTTTATTACACCATTTTGGAAGGAGTCTCCAGTGTCAGCACTTTGTATCAATCAGAGTTAAAGCTGTGACTTTAAGTTTTAACTTTAAGAGAGAATAAAAAGAGAAGCTGGGGAGCAAACAATTTTTAATAGCTGCTGTAACATGCACCAATCAACCATAAAATTAAATCCACTGACAGGTGACATGAATAACATTATTTAAACACACTGGCACCTGCCGGGGTTGGGGGGGTGGATGGGTGTGGGTGGGGGGTGTTATATTTATTAGGCAGCATGTGAACAGTCAGTTCTCGAAGTTGATGTGCTGGAAGCAGGAGGAATGGGCAAGCGTAAGGATCTGAGTGACTTTGACAAGGGCCAAATTGTGATGACTGGGTCAGAGCATTTCCAAAACGGCAGGTCTCGTGGGGTGTTTCTGGTATGCAGTAGTCCAAAGAAAGAGAACTGCTGACAGGGTCATGGGTGCCCAAGGCTTGAAGGCTCGAAGGCGAGCCCGTCTGGTCCGATCCCACAGAAGAGCTACTGTAGCAAAAACTGCTTAAACTGTTAATGCTGGCTCTGATAGAAAGGTCTCAGAACACACTGGTCAAATGGAATATAGGAATCTGCACTGAAATATGAAGTGACATTCAAAATGCACACAGACTAACAGACTAACCCTAAACCCTAGTGGTGCCTTAGTGTTATGACGCATATCTTTTATTTAGGATTATCATTCAAGTGGCTTCAAAAAGTCTGAAGAAGATGGGTTATTTTAAAGAAATTTGACATCAGTAAACAAAATCTGTTCTTACACATAAAATTTTAAAGAAGAATGAATGAATTTCACATGA
>NC_030442.2:3622500-3667500 GCF_001660625.3 Ictalurus punctatus | reverse complement strand
TCTTAATTCTGCAAAAGCAGTGAGATGTGTCGTTTTAGCGAAAAATAGTATTAACTGCTGCACGTACATTACTTACGGTACTACCGTATTGGCGATACTACCCTTTAAAAAAATACAGTGGCATTGGCGGTATCGTGATCCCTCCGTAGTACTGGTATACTGTGCAACTCTAATTTAGGGGCATCAAGGAGGGGAAGAACACGTCCTTATTATTCACTTACTACATTTCTGATTGCTGAGCGTTTCTTCTAGTTTCCCAACTGAAGAATTAAACTCATTTATAACTCCATTATACAGTGATCATACTGTGAATTTATTCTGCTGTTCCACCTCTTTCTGATTTTTTGTTTAATTACAGCTGGATTTTCTGCTTCACCTTCCTGCTTCTGATACACACAGGTGAGCGTTTCACACCGCAGTAAGCAGATGTGTGTCGTGTAGGGCTGCAACTAACAATTATTTTCATAATCGATTAAATCGGGTGATTATGTTTTCAATTAATCGGATAAAGAAATTTCAGTACCATTTTTTCGTTTGTTTAAAATAAAATCCACAAACTAATTGTTACAAATATAAACTTCAGACTAAAACTTTACACAACTGTTTGTCCTAATTAGTTTATATTATATAATAGTATTTATGCATTATTTTTTATGGATGCACAAAAAAACACTGATAAACTACAGTCCTAAATTAATAATAAAAACTCACTTCCACTGCACCTTGTGGTTTCTGTTCCTCACTGCCTACAGGCACTTTAATTTGATGGTAGCGTTTTAATCAGACATTACAGATCTTACTTGCGGTACACTGTTTATCACCATGACTACACTGCGAGTGAGGAGCAACGTGGCCTCGTTATTAACAGATCACTTACAGATCACCCCGTTATAATAAATGACAGAATTTACACTGCAAGCACAAATACAGCATATAAACTTTTAATTCAATTTCCATTTAAACTAAACCTTTAAGCAACTCGTGCATAGTGTAAGTGTATAGTATGTAATTTGGGACAAAACTTCGGTCTCCGATGCGTGTTTTCAGAACAGAAGTAATGCAATGAGTAAATATCCTTTTTTTTAAACTTACTCTGGCACTTAACCTGTACTCTGCGCACTTTGCTTAAAAAATCTTGTACGGTAGCACTACTTGTATTGTTCTTCGCTTGATATATCGCTTTGCTGGTATTTCCTCATTTGTATGTCGCTTCAGATAAAAGCGTCTGCTAAATGAATAAATGAATAAATGTAAACACACCCCGTGCTGCGCACAGACCAACTATTGAATAATTTGTTGAAACGATTTTCATTATCGATTATTATCAATCAGTTGTTGCAGCTCTAATGTATTGTATGGAAAAGTATCATTTTTTGAATAATTACTGTGAGCATCAATGAAGATGGGTATCTACATGAAGATTCAACAGTTTTATGACTGAATGTTGAGAATATTTTACCCTACATTCATTCACATTAACAAGCAGCGAATTACTTCATTATCTGTGTATGTGCACAATCTGAAATCACCCAGAGATTTCAATGACCTTTAAATTTGACTTTTTTCAATTCCATGCAAATTAGGTGTGATACGGTACGTGACAAATCCAGAACTTTTATTTAAAAAAAACCCCTCCTGGACAGGCCACGGCCACAAGCACAACAGAATTATTACACAGATTATTACACAGGCAAACTACAAGTAACACAAGCGAATAGTGTGAATGTGGTGTTATTGGGAAAGTGAATGAAGCGCTCTCTCTCTCTCTATAAATATATGTGTGTGTGTGTATGTGTATATATATATATATATATATATATATATATATATATATATATATATATATATATATATATATATATATGTGTATGTGTATATATATATATATTGTGTGTGTGTATGTGTGTGTATATATATATATATATATATATATATATATATATATATATATATATATATACACACACACAATATATATATATATATATATATATATATATATATATATATATATATATATATATATATATATTGTGTGTGTGTATGTGTGTGTATATATATATATATATATATATATATATATATATATATATATATATATATGTATATGTGTGTGTGTGTGTGTGTGTGTGTGTGTGTGTATGTGTATAGTTGATGTATCCTGATGAACACATTTGTCTTTATATTATTGCGATCTTCTGTGTTTTGTTCCTTTCAGTGTCGGTGCAGAGTGTCCGTGTTGAAGGTTTTATAGGAGGATCGGTGATCTTACCGTGTTCATTTGACCAGAAGCCGCAGACTGTGTTTTGGCGATACAACGACAGCAGGGTGGTGTGTCACATCATTCGCGGTGAAGCATTTTACAATGATCAGGATCCAGTCTATAAAGACAGAGTTAAAATTTTTCCATCAGAAATTGAAAAGGGGGATTTCTCCATCATGCTGAGCAACGTGAAGGAATCTGATGCAGGACTGTACACCTGCATCATTCCTAACATCAAGACCCTGACACTAGAACTAACTGTTAAAGGTGTGTATGGCTGTTTTTCTAAATCAAGTTTGAAGCTTTTTCTTAAGCAGGAAGTTTCTGTCACATGGTGTTTTGTTTATCACGATCAGTCATAATATACACAATGATCTGACGTACATATGTAACTATAATTCCTTTTATTTAAAATGATGTGTATATATTCAGTGTCCTTGAGAATTATCAGCATCTTTAAATATCAACACAAATTAATATGAATTAATATTTAAAAAGAATAAAACGTGCCATAGGGTTTTTGAGAGATTTTTAATTGTGCCTTAAATGTTGTTTTTCCAAGCAAATTTTTTTTAAATACATTTTTGTAAAAGCCGTGTTTCAGAACGATCGGCATCCTCATAATTACTATATATCGACTCCTGCTCTGGAGAGAATAACAGCACTGAGTCACTTCCTGTCTAACAATGTTCATGCTTGTAGAGGATCCTGGTCCACTCCTCCATTTTACACTCCTTTATATTCTCTGGTCTGTGCATGTGGAAGCTACTTGTGAATTCAGACCACAGGTTTTCTGTAGGTTTCCAATCCAGAGGCTGAGAAGGTCTCCACAAAGCATTACTTTTGTGTTTCTTTAATCATCTCGCTCAAAACTCTATGAGTCTGAACGTCCTGGCAGAGGCAACATTTTGGCTGAAATGTTCTGGTATATAACAGAATTCTTTTATGTCATCAGTCTTCACCTGAGTCTCTGCACCAGCAGCAATGTAGCCCCATAGCAGTAGTTTTCCACCTGTTTCAGACGTCATCATTTGTTACTTCCCTAATTGTGTTTAATGGTATTTTCCCCCATGCTATTGGAAGACAAAGGGATTTTTCAAGTACAATTAATCTTTCATGATATGTTTTTGGACAAAATGATTTAAAAGGTTATTCTAATGAGAATGATCTATCTACACATGTACTGTGTAAAGTTAATGGCTTCTGTTTGTGTGCAACAGCGAACGGTGAGTCCCCGAGACATGCAGACGGTCTGTTAACGTTCCTGCTGGGATGTGCTCTGCTCTACAGCTTAAACTTCTGAAGAAAACCCCAAGCTCCGTGTGTGCATTATCTTCACATACAGGCGTCACAGCAATGTCTTTTACAAAAAGGTATTAAATTTGCTTTTTGGCCATTACTCTACACACACTAATCCATAAAGACACAGGAACACATGATTTTTAAAAATATTTTTGCAAAGTGATTAAAAGTCAAAACTGTAATCTCATGTAGATAAGTATTCACACCCTTTATGCAGCAATGACAGCTCCTGGTGTTCTTGGGAAAAAGTCAGTTTCTCCCATTCTTCCTGTCAGATTCTCTCAAGATAATCAAAGCAACCAGGATGCACCTGAAATCAGTTTGGCGCGTTTAGACACATCATAGGTCTGTCATTATGGATTATTGTGTGTAGATTAACGTCCAAAAAAACTCAATTTAATCCGTTATAATTTAGAGAATTGTGTAAAAGCGGAAGTGTTTACCCTCTGTGTGTATCTTACTGCCTCGGTCCAGTGATTTTGTTTTTTGATTCATGCTACTTATTTCATTTTGTATTTCTATAAAATATAGATGTGTTCAGAAGGACATTTTGATGGCTGTCAGAAAACAGGAACCACATAGCATGCACAAATTTACATATACATGCAGATTTACATTGGAAACATTGTTCTAATAAAACTGTGTAGTGTAGTACTGTTTTTTTATTTTTATTTGCTGTATTTTACAAATGTATATAAGAGTAGTATCTGCTGAACAGTAAGGTGTCCCTGTGAATGTAGCGTAAATGTTCCTTAAGTCACGCAATAAACATTTCACTGCATTTAAAAAAAAAAGTTTCCTAAACCAGTGCTACGTTGCATTGATAGTTTACTAAGTTGCTTTGATAATAAAGGATCAGGGAGTGAAATTAATTCTGCTGGTTGAATTATCATGCCTATTATTGAAAATGTGCACCTGATGGAACTCATTACTATGATTATGTTATAAAGAACACGTCATTTAGGCGCTGATAAATAAAAACATGCAATTGAAAGAGGATGTAATTACTTTTTCCCAATGACTGTATGTCCACATCAGACCGTTTTGCGTCCTCTATATATAACCACCAGACATCCCAGATCTTCACACATTCATTATTAAAAGACAGCAAATTTAAAGATCATATTATATACCTGGTGAAATAATTATTTCCAAATATACATAATGGTTACAAAGAGAAATGGGAATACTTCAAATACAGAACGAGATTCATAACTGTCCAAATATGTAAAGAATTGAAAGCTAATAGACGTAAATCTGATCTGATCTGTCGGCTAAATGACGTACTATTGAAAAAGAGCGTTTCAGATGAAGAAAAATTAGAGCTGAACAGTATCAGTTTGCAAATGAATGAACGTTATCTAGAGTTAGTCAAGGGAGCGTACATAAGACCCAGAGCCTAATGGGTAGAAGGTGAAAGGAACTCTAGCTATTTCTTTGCGCTGGAAAAAAGAAATGGAAAGAGAAAAGCTCTTACTGCCCTCGATATTGATGGAGCAATTTGTAAAAGAGCCGATTCAAATTTCTAAATTTATTACTAAATTGTATAGCGACCTTTATGCTTCCAAAGTTGAGCTCAATAGTTGTGTAAGCTCTATTGGTAAAATAAAGTGTTGCATTCCTGCAGATAAAGATCTGGATAAGTCATGTTACCTGTCTGATTTAGAATGTGAAGAAGTTAGGAAGGCACTTCATTCAATGAAGAAAGGGAAATCTCCTGACATCGATGGCCTTACCGCTGAATTTTACACTGAAGTTGTTTGGTTTTTGGGGATTCTTTTGTTGATACTATTTTTATGTTTTATAAAGGAATGAACAGTTCAGTTATTAATTTCCATATTTCCCAGAGATATGATATAAAATGTGGTGTTAGGCAAGGCTGCCCAATTTCTCATTTTTTATTAGTTACAGAATCATTATGTATGAGTATTAATCAAAATCAAGAATTGAAAGGAATTTCTGTTATTGGGAGGGAACTTAAGATTTCACAATTGGCTACTGACACTAAGTTGTTTTTGAAAGATGGATGTCATGTGTGAAAGGCTTTAGATTTAATTAATCAGTTTTCCTGTGCTTCTGGGTTAAAATGAAATATCTTAAAATGTCAGATTTTGCCTGTTCATAATGTGAACATCGACTCGATAGAAAATATTCGGGTTAAATCCACAGTCAAATAACTAGGCATTTATATTACAAAAAATCCTTTGTAGAGACAGCACTTAAGAATGGTTTTTAGATTTAACAATCCTAGTAGAAAGGTTTAACAGCAGGCTACAGGAAGACCTTTCATTATATGGTAGAGTCCTCCTATCAAAGGCTGAGGATCTATCTTTATTTGTGGAGAATAAGATTGGTAAGAAAATTAGGATCTTTTTAGATTTTATTTTGAAAAATAAATCACGTTTAAAAAAAAAAATCTAATAAAAAGCAAAGGAAGAAGTGCTATCCAACAGCAGAGCGGATGGAGATATTGATTTTTTTAGATTTACACGATACATATTTTAAAATAAAATGGCTCAAAAGAAGTCCATTTGGTAGCCTCTCTTTTATTTTGAAATGCAACTATATACCTCCTAAGCTACCTATTGCTCTGTCCAAATTTCATCAACAGTGTCTTCTTACTTGGAAGCTGTGTTATATCCACAGTTTCTCACCCCACAGAACATTCAGAAACAAACTCTTATTTTCCCCCAGATGGTTCCAAAATAATATTAATTGTATTCTTTCCTTATTTGATAACTCAGGAAATATATTGACTTTTTATTGCGATTTATGACTTACCAGTTTCCCAATTCCCCCAATAGAGTTTAATAAAGTGATTAAAGCAATTTCACCTGGGTTCATTCACCTTGTTAAAAGTAATGTTATATATAGCCCAAGTACTAGGCTACAGTTACAACTCAATATACTTTACCCTTGGAAGGAATGGATCTGTTAAATAAGAAATGAACCAATAGTTTGATCTGTGCGCCAAATCTTTCAAGTTAAGAGGAAAATTTCTCCAAGAGGAAAATTATATTGGAGGTCATTGGTAGAGGATATAATCTGGAAAAGGGCATGGCTTTTACCTGTAAAATATTGCATCTCCATTAAGGTGAAGGAAATGCATTTAAAAATATTACACAACATATACCCAGCCAAATATCTCTAAATACTTGGACATCGACAGCTCGTATTCTTTTTGTAAACAAGCAGAGGAGACATTTGCACATCAATTTGTTTGTTTTTTGATTGCCTTATATCTGTCTATATCTACAACTCTGGTCTGAACTAGGTCCAATATATATTGGACTCTAACAATTTTACACATTATTTTAGTTTAAAAGTTATATTTTTTAAATGATAGCAATACTAATAATAAACATCTGGATTATGTGGTTAATTTTTTAAATTATATATGGTACATTTTTCATTCATAAACAAAAATTCGGAAATGGTGTTCCATCCTTCCTCCACTTTAAAATGGAACTAAACTTACTTTTTAAATTTCTTCATTGTATAAAGAAAAAAAACCCTAGTTTATTTTTTAAATATAGCTTATTAAGTACTAGATGTGTTGGTGAATTTAACATGTAACATTTTAATTACATTCTGCTAAAATGAACGAAATGACTCGTTTCGTTCATTCAAGATTCTTTCATTTTGCTGAACGTGATTCAAAGATCCGACTCAGTAAAATGATCCGAACCGCTCGTCACTAGTCAGGTGACATGACCGCGCACGCGCATTAAAATTCTTCCTGTTCCTCACTAATATACTGTTTATTTCTGTTTTATTTATGTCATAAACTATTTTGCTCGTGTTATATACAATGGATGTGAGGTATGTACTGGATACTAGCTGTACCAATGTGAGATATTTTCAGATGAAAAAACAAAACTTCCTTCCGGTTTAAGGCGTTGTTAAGCTAAGCTAACGGCTAACTGACTGTGCCGGAAAAACAGGGTGTAACATAATAATAACTAGGAAATTTCCTGCTATACCTAAACCATATTAGACAGTTGTTCTTTCCCCAAGCCATTATCTGTGCTATTATTTAAGCTGAGCTTTTTAGTCTTAGAGGAGTGCAATTTTATATCTAACCCGCACCATCCCGTGTGTTTTCCAAAACCTGCAGCGAGACTGTATAAACTGGAATAAAGTTGGTTTGATGCTCGATATTCACATATATGCGGAAATTAAGGGACCGTCTCTAAAGTGACACACGACATTGTTAAACACGATTCTAACTTCAATAGCATTTGAAGGGAATGACTTACAGTCAACCCCTGTACCAACTGTAAAGTGTTCATGTAGGTGTCAGGTATAACGCACACCTGTTAGATTTCTGATATTTATCAAAATAAGCTATTAAATCATATGCATATATTGCCATGTATTTTATTACTACATGGGCTCATACACAAAATATACCATTATTTAAAGCTCAGTAGCATTTGAAGGGAATGATGTACAGTCATGATCCCAACTGTAAAGTGTTACGACTAGGTGTTAGGTATGACGTACACCTTTCAGATTTTTGATATTTTACCCTACAATACATGAACCAAAAAAACCTTCACCAATGCAAAAGGGGGTCAAAATGACCTGTACTGGATTGAATGGTTTTCTTCAAAAAATAGATGTCCTATTAATGAAATAATTAAAAGAACTGCTGGTCCACGAATGTTTTAATATTTCAAACATTTTTATTTGTTTTCTTTGAATTTATTTATGTACATGTTTAGATTGTGGATGGGAGCCAAAGGAATTCAAAATTCCTCAGTGTTCCTAAAATTTGTCCTAATTGTCCAACTCAGTATTTCTCATGCCTACTTATATTTATTTATATTGTGGAACATTAATGTTACCATCTCTAAAAAAACAAAAAAATTCATCTCACTGAAAACTCGACAGCAGTCTGAACCTCCTGGCAGAGGCAACCAGGAGATATTTTGACTGAGATATTCTGGTACATAGCAGAATTCTTGATGCCTCCTTTTTTTGTTGTTAATTTAAATTGTGAAAATTTCTACAACATGTCGATGTTATTTGTCATTTGATAGTGCATCACCTTTAATAATCGGCACTGTTTCAAAGAGGATCAAATGCTGAAAGTTTGTACACCCGCTCAAACACTTGGAGAGTTCTGGAGTACAGCAGCAAGAACATGGGCTTGTGAATATTTTGCTTTAATGTTGTTTTGAAGTAGGATAGATCTTCCGTTTTGATGGATTCTAGGACCACCTATATCACCTGTAAGAAGAGTTAAAATGAATAATAATGATTAAAAAGACTAGGTGAGAAAGGCCCAAGGGTCATATAGCCTACAAACAATGACCTTTTTATTTGGTTAAAAAAAATCCAGAAAAGTTATCTTGTCTAAAGTATAAGGGCAGACGCCAGTGGATATTTGTGTATTCATTAAGTAGCAGCCAGTTATCATCATCGAGTTCTAAGGAGCCGCTGACTCGGAGCCCATGTGAACAATGGCAGAATCAATTCCCATTCTTTACCCGTCTCAAGCCACCAATGGAAAAAGCTCCTCAAGGAAAGACCACGACCCTATACTCAGACATATACAAAAAAAAGGTCAGTGGCATCTTATTTTCTACAGAAGACCCAGACCCATTACCCAGCAGTAATCAGAACGGGCGTCAGTAATGGATGGAAACTGCAGGTCTAAGAAGAGGAAGATTCAGAATTCATGATAACAATCGACCTATATACAACAGAACAGGTTTCTTTTTTTATACAGGGAAATCTAAAACAGTTTGAACAGAACTTTCTGCTAGTTAAAGAGGAAGCTAAGCTAAGCAAAAGCCTTAAGACACCCAGCAGAGACGGCTCTCCATTCGACACGGTGCCTTCGCCAACGTGAAGGAGGAGTTCACGAAGATGGAACTGGTGCAGCTGAGAGGCGGTGCATGGTGGGGTAGCACAGCAGACTGATCAAAACAGGATGGAAGAGGATTACAGGAAAGAAAAATAGGGATGCTAATGAAAGAAATGAAGGAACTGAAACTCTCTCTCTCTCTCTCTCTCTCTCTCTCTCTCTCTCTCTCTCTCTCTCTCTCTCTAGCTGATGAGACACAAGCACTTGGCTAAGGACCAGGCTCCTGACCTGTTCTCTGTGGAGCTGGCTGGTATGGAGGAGCTCGCCCGGCGCCACGGCACTGACTCCGCCCAGTTCCAGGACGCCCGAGAGATTCTGGTAGCAGCGCTGCAGAAGGTGAAAAACCACACCGCACGTTTTCAGCTTTCAGATCCTGGTGCATGTGGTTAAACGGGGGCAGCTCTTCCTAAACCTGCACATGTACGCCGACATGTTTGCCACAAACACCTTTTTATAAAGTGCCAAAAAGGGAAGAAAAATATATATATATTAGGTCCCAAACTGACTTTCACTTGCATGGAGGCTCTGAACTTTACCATCACACAAATCACATGTGTATGTAAATATATAAATAAATGTACATTTGTACACAGCTGTAGTGAACATATTTTAAATGAGAGTAGTAAATACAAGCATCGGATTAAATCAGGACACTCGTAGAGATTTGTACCTAACGGATGTATGATTGTGGAATTTAATAATAATTACGACTAGGAGATATTTAATACTAGTAGAGACGGGTCATCTCGTTATACTTCATTAAACCATTCCTTCATCTCCGTCGTGTCTTCCAGTTCGCCGATGACGTCTTCGGCGTTTCAGCAACGCGGTGGTGGAGGTGGTGATGGTGAAGACGTTCGAGACGCCACTTACCAGGAAGTCGCGCTCCATCCTGGAGGCTAAGCAGATTGTGAGTTTTTTATTTTATTGGATGTATTATTTAAATGTTATAAATATTCTGCATTACAGAAGTTCAGTGCGTTTGCATGACACTTTACACAGGGTTACGACGTTATGACCAGCTATTAGGGAGGAGACGTGTTTAATTTTAGCTACGTTCATAGGTGTTGTTTTTAACAGGAAATGAAACCCTCAGTAGATCGTGTGCATAGATCAAATCATTATGAACGTGGTGCTGCCGTCTAAAACGGAGGAGAAGCTAGAAGAAATGGGAGTGATGGTTTTTATATTGCAGTGTATTGTTCATTATTATTATTATTATTATTATTATTATTATTAAGAAGAAGAAGAGTAATTAATCGCGCTTGTAATGAAAAGTACCATTTAGTCAACATTTACTCTTTTTTTTTTTGTTTTTGTTTTTGTTTTTTTTTTGGGTTCTGCCTCTTGTTCTGTGCCTCAAAACCACAGGATGTCCCTCAAAGTCATGTTTTCTCTGCTATGAACTTCAACCACTATGACCTATTTACGTTTTGCTAAGATTCCGGATGCATGCAATTTTATTTTTATTTTTTTTTGATGCATGGTCCACAGAAGGTGGGGTTTCTAAGTTCCTCCGAGGACCAGCCCAAGAGACATACGCACATTTAAAATGCTCTTCCTCGATGCACAAACACGTCTTGTTCCTGAAATAATTGCATAAACGTACAGTTATTTTGTGTATTGTCGAAACTACGATTACTACAATGATTTGCACGTTCTAAGAAAAAAGTGTCATTTTATGAGCTGTATTAGTGTACATGTATAAGTATACATAAATGTTTGCTTCTTAGTCTTTTAATCTCTAATGCTAAGTGTGTATTTGTATGAACCGGGAGCTTGTGGTTTAATGCACCAGATACGAAAACATCGAACTGAAGTAACTTCGCGCTGGTTGTCAAGTGGCAACGCAGTGCCAAGACAAACTGACGCCTGTATAAGTGTGACTAGCTAGACTTCAGAACTAGTGGAAGGAGGTGTTTCGCTTGTGTGGCCTTATAGGAGCCTTAAAAGACTGTTCTGGTGAGTCTGAAAGTTCATAAGACCGCTGCACACCACTATGGGTGGGCTTGTGTAACCATTCCGGAAGCCGTGTCTTGCCAAAGCGATGTTTGTGGTTTCGTCACACTAGGATATGTACACCGAGCGGTGTTCTATCACCGCTACATCAAACAGCGTGGCTCAATGACAAAACCCGACCCCAGGACTTCCCGTATCCTGTCCGAACCCGTCTCACTTCGTAACTCTTGGACGAGTTTCTCCGGAGCTTATCAGGCGGTGACTTGATTCTCACACGTGTTAGAACACTGCTCGTAATTCAGGGAAAATAAGCAGGAGACACAGATGTAATGGTGGCGCGGGGATCTAAAGGTTACTTAAGGGTCGCCCGCATGCCCAAATCACAGCCGAGGGTGCCAATACTTTTAATGTTCACTGAAAAGTAAAGGTGTTTGAGTGGAAACGGTCACAAACGCACACAAGCGGTTGTGCATGTTTTTGTGTCTGAATCTCATATCTTTGTGTGCGAGGGCACTAGGTCACTAGGAGGGGCGTTCATGTGCAGTCATGTGAAAAAATAAATACACCCCATGGAAATTGTTGGCTCTTTATTTATTTATTTTTTGACATATTTGGACGAGCAAACATTTGATCCTCTTTGAAACAGTGCCTGCTAATAAAGTTTAGGTACTTGAACAAAAACACAAGGAAAATTCGCTTCAATCATTTATTCAACAGAAATATCAATAAATGTGAAATTCTTCTGTGAAAAAGTAAGTACACCCTTGGCCTCAGAGGCTAGTATTGTCCCCTTTAGCAGAAATGATGCGTTTTGCATAATTGTCCACCAGGCTTGATGGAATTTCTGACCACTCTTTCATGCAATATTGTTTCAGTTGCAAGATGTTTGAGGGTTTTCTTGCATGTTCTGCCCGTTTCAAACTCCCCGACTAACCCCCCCCCAATTTCAACAGGATTCAAATCCAAGCTTTAACTAGGCCATTCCATAACCCTCTATTTCTTCTTTCTGAGCCATTCCTTGGTGGATTTGCTCGTGTATTTAGGATCATTATCCTGTTGAAAGGTCCACTTTTAGTTAAACTTCAACTTTTGGACAGATGACCTCACATTATCTTCAAACACTCATTGATATGATTCAGAATTCAGTCCCTGAGGTGGTGAAGCAATGCCAAATCATAACATTTTCACCACAGTTGGTATGAGGTGCTTCTCCTGAAAAGCTGTCTTTGGTCTGCGCCAAACAAGTCTATCTTTGCTTCATCTGTCCAGAGCACATTATTCCAAAAGGCCTGGTCTTTGCCTATATGCTCATCGGCAAACTGTAGTCTTGCGAAGGCTTCTTCCTGGCACGCCTCCCATGCAGGTCAAATTTGTGCACTCTCTTTGTGATTGTAGAAGCATGCACTTCGACAGCAACAGTTGCAAGACTTGCTAGCAGATCCTGTGATGAAATCTTGGGGTTCTTGGAGACTTCTTTTTTTCATCAGACAGTCTGCGTGTGGGCTGAGTTAGCTGCGTGTGGGCTGACTAATCGGCGGTCGTTTGAAATCTGCGACATTTGTAGATGTATTTAAATCTCTTGCCAGACTTCTAGCCATCCACAACCTTTTTTCTGAAGGCCTTACAGAACTCTTTAGATCTTGGCATGATGACACCAGACACTAGATATGAGAGGGGTATAAATAAAACCAGTTCCACCTGCACTTCCTCAGCAGGTTCTATTCACTGACACACAATCTTCAACACCTGATTCTAACTTTATGGATTTGAAGGTGTGATAAATGCAGGGGTGTACTTACTTTTTCCATGTGACTGATCCTCTTTGAAACAGTAAAATAGTACAATAAAGATGATACACTATCAAATGACACACAAAACTGATATTTTGTGTAATTTTCACATTTAAAATTAAAATAACTTGATCAAATGTTTGCATATCCAAAACAACAGTTTCCATGGGGTGTACTTTTTTTTTGTATGATCTACAGATACACTTAATTATTTAATGACCAGTTATCTTTTAATAATTTTAAATGATTATCAGACAAAAACGTATAGACGTTTAAAAAGTTCCTCCGACCGCTAATCAAGACATCTGTGACTGTTCTATTCGACCAATCAACGGTTCGTGCTGTTCTGTAGCTCCGCCCACATGTCCCCACTCTGCTTGCACCGTACTTCGACAAGAAGTCACATCGCATTGCAGAGCTGAACGGACAAAGGTTCAGGCAAGCTTCACAGAGCGTGGAAACTTTTAAGCATGCCCACAAATAGGAAGTGGCTAGTTTGCTGTAAATAAGAACCGTATGGGTCAGAGCGCACGAACCCACAGTGAGCAGTTCTCTCTCTCTCTCTCACACACACACACACACACACACACACACACACACACAAACAAGCGCAGTTGTGTTTTTCTTTAAACGTTAACGTGTAAAACCCACACCAAAGCTGGTCTCAGTTCTGTGTCTATAGTAAGACGCAAAAGCTCGCGTGCACTCGGAGACCTGTTCGCTGCAGGGTGTGTAGATTTACAGTCGAGACCACGTCGATGCATGCACACATTTTTCTAACACGTGGTCAGTGCAGTAGCAGGAGACTCTGCTTCGCGTCTTCACTTCTGTTTCGAAACACGCGCTCGGTTCTGGGCGTCCAGTCCGAGGTAGAGATCTAACACCAATTTTGTTATTTTAATAAACTCCACCCAGCATTTAGATGGCTGCTTGTAAATAAATGCGCCCTTTTGATTGACAGTAAAAGTGTTCTATGTGTGTAACCTCACCCCAAACGGTTTTTGATCTATATTTGTTTCCAGAGTAACCCGGGAAGCCCCTACAACCTGGCCTACAAGTACAACTTTGAATACGCCGTCGTGTTCAACATCGTGCTGTGGCTCATGATCGTGTTGGCTCTCGCCGTCATCGTCATCTCGTACAACCTGTGGAACATGGACCCGGGCTACGACAGCATCATCTACAGGATGACCAATCAGAAGATCCGCATGGACTAACCGTGCATTCCATCGCAGTGTTATTGTGTATTGTGTATTGTGTGTGTGTGTGTGTGTGTGTGTGTGTGTATACACAGGTTTCTCACTTCCATTCATCCCATACGTCAAGTGTTTGTGTGTGTATATAGCTCTAAAACGTCAGTTTGTGAATATTTATTGATGCCTGCTATTTTGTTGAAAATCTAAATGAATACATATATAATATACACACAGCGGATGAATGAATTCGAATGAAATCGCGCTCACGTGTGGTGTGGTGTGGTGTTCCTGATCTAGCTACACGTTGAATCAGCTGTATTTATTATTGTTTTGTTTTTTTATTCCTGATACACTGGACCATAATATCTGATACTGATGTAATGGGGGTGGGGTGATGCACAAAAATTGCATGCAGTAAAACTTCACCTAGGTGTGATGTTAAAACTAGGAGATTGTTGGCGTGGTTTTATTTGGAAAAGTCAGAGACAGTTGGTTAAAAAAATGTTAGAAATATAATTGTTTGATCTGACACGCAGCGATTGAAGGGCAAAATGGTAGATGTGATATTTTTAACTTGGCTTAACCTCAGCTCTCCATCACCCGGTACGTTCAGCTGAAACTTCTTGTCCTCCGACCATAAAGTGAACTTTAGCCGAATTGTTTTACCGACAAGTGTAGAGGTGCAAAGTTCATTTGTTACCAAATAAAGACTTCTGATATGGTCACATGTGCTATTTATTGTGAAACAGGAACTTGGACAGTTTTCCAGTAGCGTAAAAACCCTCATCACTATTTTACACACGTCTGCTGCTCCACAGACGGCAGAACTAACAATTTGCCCTTTGTGTGTTAGCAAAACACGAGAATTCTCAGACACTGCTTTACTAATATGAGTCCAGAGCAGTGTGTTCTTACAGACTCAAATCTGGACCAAACTACAGTAGTGTCACAGCTGACACACACACACACTGTGGTTGAATCACGTGACTATTCCTCATGGGCATGAGGCAGTGGTGTGCTGTTTGTGGCTCATTATGTGTTCACCATGAATCTGATTCAAATAATAACTGAATAAAAAAACAGGTTCGGTAAATGATTATGGATTAATGTAGAGATTGTATTCAGATTTTTGTTAAAAAAGGACTCGTGCTTTAGCCGCAAATCACACATAGCAAAGCTCTTCCTGCCACTTCCTCTAAGGACAACGTGGCTTCGTGTCATAATCTAACCCAGAGCTAAAGGTGCAAAACCACAGAGAAGAAAAAAAAAGTTGTCTGCATAAAAGTCGAGCACCTTGCACGAGCCGAGTGCGCTTTTTTTCCCTTAGCAGCTGGGACAACACCTGTATCACAGACTTTTGGAGTTCGAGAGAAAAATCATTGTTTCCCATTTATTAAGGTGTTTAAGTATACTTAAAATTTAGAATCTCACTTCTAAATAAATCAAGCTTTTAAAATGCTAACAAATGATCCGAACTGCCAAACTTTGGGAGGCTTTGCTTGGGAAGCACATCGTAAAAACAAAAAAGGCCACTTGTGTAATCAATTAACCAATTAATAACTGGCTCCGCCTCTTTTCTTGCGTGGAATGATACCAAACTGTTGGGGGGAGAACAATGACATTCCAAGTTGTCTTCCAAGATGGCCGCTCATATACACGTACCGAGTATCAGTACTGGATCCGAACTCAAGAGTAAAAGTGGAATTGAGTAAATCCAGAGATAAATCCATAACACCCCCCCCCCCCCCCCCCCCCCCCGCCTTTTGTAAAATGTTTCTCAAAATGGCTGACACTCTAGTCAGAACACTAACTAAACATTATCAGGGTTTGAAGCATGACTCATTTCAGTCCAATGACTCACTTAAGTGGATTGAATCGTCCAAATCATCTCATTAAGTGACTCTTAACAATGTGAGTTTTTTGATTAGCAACTCGAACAGCATCTACAAAAGCACTTCTATAAATTTAGGCCTTAAATAAAATAAAATAAAAATAAAAAAGATTTGTTCATGCTCGTGAATCAGTTCATCTGGTTTTTACAAACGACTCATTTGCGAATTGTCCATACACGGAAGCTGCAGAAACAGGCCTTCTTTATGAATATGATGAAACGTCACGTGTGGTCCAAGGTGTTGCGTGGGGTCACTCCGGGTCACAGATTTACAAGAGCGTACGTGCTGTCGAGGTTAGCCGTCCTGACGGGTCCGTTAGCCGTCCTGACGGGTCCGTTTAACGCTGAACTGCACCTCGGTGTACTGAAAGAATGATGCGATGTGACAGGATTAATAAAAGCAACTTTAACATGTTAATGCATATGTTCAAGACGCGACACGGTGGTGGAAAAAAATATTAAATGCAGTGCATTAGTGTGTGAAACTGAAGTATGATAAAGTTCACACACTTATGGACGTGTCTGCAACAAACCATGTTTTTTCACACTGCAGTGTAAGAGCAGAGCCGTCCTGGTGTGTGAACTGTTTGTATTGTACATATAACCACAGCGCTGTATGTACACCACAGCACAGGAATTATAAAGTGTACAAATCAATTGGATTTTTAAAAGTATTTTTAAAATGTACTAGTAACAGGATTATTTCCAAATATTTATTTACGCCTCCTTACTTTCAGTTCACGTTAATCTATTTATGTTTTCATCCTGTAAACAGTTTTTTGTTTTATTGAGCACATTATCCAGAAGATTAATTACTAGTTAGCTATATAGTCGTCTTCACAGCCTTCGTTTTTGTCGATATGTTCTAAAGCGTAAACTGAAAACTGTAAAAGGTTTATTTATCTTTATTTCATTATCAACGCATTTTCTTTGTATATGAACATAAAGATATATTTGCATTTCGAATATTTGCAAATGCATCGGGGCGTTTTAACAGCCGAGGCATTTCTACGAACATGTATTTTAACATGTTTTCCAGCTCGTGTAACTTTCTCACACACATTAACACGTCTCGGTCTGTGTAGCACGATGCAGCTTTCACACGTGGGACTTTCCGTCTTCGCTGCAGCAGTCACCGTACCCACATCTACAACGACTCGATCATCTAATTCATCTCAGTGATTACAGTAAACAACACTGATGGAAACAGAGTCCACAGTAGACACTACCACACCCGGGGATCTTCCTGATTGCAGGACAGTTTATTTTATCATTTAATTTAATTAATCAGGTGAAAATGACCTGAGAGTAAGCGCATGAAGTTTTAAATTGGAAAATCATTTAACGTATTGTTAAAAAACAATGAAACAAAAACAAAAGGCCAAAAGAAAGAGCAGTTAGCCTACCACATGGCCGGTACTGTCCTGACGCGGCTGTAAACCAGGATCTGAGGGTTGTGCTTGAGTTTTTCGACGTCTTCTGCAGTGACATACTGTAAAAACATAAAAATACAGAATTAACCCGGCGACACTCAGGACTTGGTTAACCGACTTTATTATACTCATGAACGAAGCCTGTGTGTCAATAGCTTTTAATAATAAATTATAGAATAGATCTTGTATTTTCTCCTGTATAAAGAACTATTAATGTAATGAAATTAGATTAACTTTAAAATCACTTAAGGTCAATAGATAATCTTCGCTTCAGGTAGTTTAGACTTCAAGACCTATTTAACAGGCCAAAATAAATGTAACTGAATTTGATCAGGTATACAGTTAACTTCATACACAAGGTATATTTTGCACAGTAAATATCTTATAACTATAAAATATGTCACAAGCATGCAATTTCAAGAACATCAGTTTGGAATTAATAGACTTTTTATGTAATAAACCTTTTAATAATATCATTTAAGGTCATAGACAATGCTAAGTCATTAAATTGACCAGATCAGTTGTGTAGAATATACTCAGTATATTCTCAATTATTGACATGTCACCAGAATACACAGTGAATTAAACACACCTGCAACTGGAACGGCCAGAACAAAGATCATTATAACTGATATGAGGAGAATCGGCAAGAGGACGGCTTCTTTGTATCCTGTCTCATTCTGACATGGCTCAGTTTCACACGTCTGATTATCTGGAAACAATTGGGAAAATTCAGAGTTTTAATTCCACTAAGCACACTAGTTTATCTACAATGGATTTTGTATCAGACACGGATGAAGGTCTACATTGTGGGTTCTCAAAGTTTTAACACAGACAGGTACCACTTTAGATGTAAAATCAAATTCCAAGGACGCCTTCGGTACAGCTTATTAATTGCATTAGTAGAATAGTATTTTGCAATATTAATATTTTTCGGCACTGTTGAGATTTCTGTTTTTCATCTTTCCACTGACAGAACATATTAGATTTAATGTAATGGCTATTCCATTCAAGTGAGCAGTCAAACAGGCTAATAAGACAATAATGTACTGTATATAATAACTTGGATAATGGGCAGTTGTAATTATTATTTTTTTAATCACATAATTTAAAAAAATCTCTGAAAATCAGAAATACTATAATTTTTTCAAACTATAAGTTTTTGGAGTTGTCAAAAGAAATGCATACACAAATCATTTCTACACTGGAATTGAAATAAAACAAAAGTCACTTCAATCAAAAACCTGTTCAACACGGTTATTAAAGGATATTACTGTAACTTTAATTTAAATAAACTCACCAGCTGAATGATTCCGGATGTAAAGTCTGATTCCTCTGCTGATGTCGGGAGGTGAACCAGTTTGAGTTTGAATACAATAATACACTCCTAATTCATTAGTACTGATATTGTGTATAAATAAACTGCTGTTATATTGCACTGAGTATATCTTGCTGAAGGTCATGTTTCCGTATACTGGCTCCATGATTCTACTCGAGTAAGAGCGTAATATAAACACTGGAGGTTCTGACGGCTTCATCAGGAACCAGAACACATCTCTTACAGACACCTCACACTTTAGAGTCACATTTTGTCCCAAATCTACCGACTTCTCTGTGAAACCTTCTGCAGCTCCACAGAACACAAGTAGATCTAGTAAAAAAAAAACAACTCACATATTAATGGTTGGAATCCACTCATCTGTTCAAAGAGATAAATATCTTCTAAGGTAAAATGGTGAATTAACAACTTTTACTCACAGAACCAAAGTACCGTTGTCATGCTGACGCTGGAACCCTGATAAGAAGCACTCAAATCGTTCTGCTTCAGTCAGGAAACACTTCAGTTGTGTTTTAGATGCAGGAGAGCGGAAGCGCTCTGACCACAACTTTTTTCTAAAATCTCCTTCACTCTTTATTTGCTGAAAAGCAGCCTCATGTACACCCACAGCATTACAATACCAATTTACAAGAAAAATACAAACCATTCACAACTGACCACTGACCTTTTATACCTCAGTGCTGTTGAATACTCGATTCTGACTGGTTGATTTTTCCCCCTATAAAGTAGTTCGGCTGCGAACTCATGTTTATATTAATGTGCTTGTTTTAATACGTCATTGTTTTTATAGTCACAGCTCATTCAAAGTAACTTGTATGGTGAATGCTCCACATAAACACATTTAAAACAAAGAGTAATTGTTCATATGATGAACTTTTCTGGAAGGAGACGTTTATTACACCTTTATGGAGTCTCCAGTGTCAGCACTTTGTATCAATCAGAGTTGAAACTGTGACTAAGTTTTAACTTTAAGAGAGAATAAAAAGAGAAGCTGGGGAGGAAACAACGTTTAATAGCTGCTGTAACATGCACCAATCAACCATAACATTAAATCCACTGACAGGTGACATGAAATAATAACATTATTTCAATACACTGAAATAGTGTATTGGAAGGTGGGGGTGGTAATATTTATTAGTCAGCATGTGAACAGTCAGTTCTTGAAGTTGATGTGCTGGAAGCAGGAGAAATGGGCAAGCGTAAGGATCTGAGTGACTTTGACAAGGGCCAAATTGTGATGACTGGAAGGCTCACCTTACGTGCAAATATCGAGCTGCCAGTGTAGAATACAAACACGGAGGTGAGGGCTGATCGGCTGACGATGGTAACTAAGTTATCAAGGCTGTTAGTCCATACCTCAACCATGGGCAAAAAATTTAGTCAGATGACTTTACTTTCCTTTGCTCTATTGCCTGCACAGCATACATAAAGTATTTCCCCCACTCCAACACGTTTTGTACTTTGTAGATATCATGTCACCAAAAAAACGATGAGACATCAGGAGCTTTTCCCCACCCAAAGCGTAAGTAATCGGTAGTAAACTAACTGTCCAGTAGACACATTGATTTAAAATGAAAACCTGTTAGCGACCAAACGTCACCAGCCTTGCACTGCGGAAAGTAATGTCAACTGATGTTAGTTAACCGTGTTCGCTAACCCTGGCTTTTGTCATCTGCAGGCTAGCAGTCAGGTTACTAGCTGGAACATAATATAGGTGCATATATAAAATTATGTTGAGTTGAATTTTAGTCTAGAAATCCCATGAAAATGTCATCATTTAATGAATGAGTCTGCAGGAAATTCAGCAGCAGGCTGCAGTGGAGCAGGATGAAACAGCTGCGTCTGGAGGGTTTCAGGTCCTAATTATGAATTGTATTTGGGAATTATAGGAAGGCATCAGCATTAAAGCCAGTCCAAACCTACGCCCTTGGCTCGGATGGTCCTTTTCCTCTTTGTCCCGGAGAACACAAGGCCGTTTTGTCCAGAAACTATTTGAAATGTCGACTCATCTGACCACAAAACACGATTCCACTGTGCTACTGTCCATCTCAGATGAGACCGAGCCCAGAGAAGTGGGCGGAGTTTCTGGACAGTGTTGATATGGCTTCTGCTTTGCATAGCAAAGCCTTAACTTGCATCTATGGATGCAGCAGCGAATGGTGTTTCACATCATCTTATTTCAACTTCTCACATCTCTATTAGTCCTAAATTGCCCCGGTCCCAACTTTTTTGGAACGTGTTACATGCATCAATTTCAAAATAAACGCTTATCTTAAAAAAAAAAAAAAAAAAAAAAAAAAAAAAAAAAAAAAAAAAACCCCTATAAATTTGATTACATAAAACATGGAATACTTTTGTCTTTATACGTTTTTTTGTTAAAAAAAAGAAAGAATAAAAAGTCAAAGTACATTTACAAATCTTTGTGAGGTGAGGTGAGGGTAAAATAAGCCAGTCCTCAAACCAGTCCACCTGCTATTCCTGTTTTCTTTTGTTTTTCCTATTCCTAGGTCGGAAATTCCATTTCCCCCCGGTTTTAACAGTTTCCTACCACCAGAGGGCGCTTTTCACCCATTCTTGTATTAATCGAATTACGCTTGCTCTGTGCAAGAAAATGAACTTTGTGAGGGAGTGGTTTAATTCATTATTAATTCAGATTTTTTTTGTATTATTAGCCCTGTCTTTTTATTTTATTAATGATTTTATATATAAAAATTAACTCGTATAATATTATCCTTTTAATGTGTATGTGATTGTGCCCTGCGACGGATTGGCACCCTGTCCAGGGTGTACCCCGCCTTGTGACCCGTGGCCCATGACCCAGAAAAGGATAAGCAGTATAGAAGATGGATGGATGGATATTATCCTTTTCCCACAGATCACTGGCTAGTACAAGTTTAATAGTGCTAGAAAAATATTTATGTATTCATTCTAAAAATCTTTGAAAACATTGTTTGAAAACACATCAGCAAACATTTACACATGTTTATATTTGCTTTATAGTGTATACTGTAGTAATGTTACACAGTGAAATACTTCAGTACTGTAATTGCTTTGTTTACAGGTAAAGGGTGTACCTGGATTCACCTGTCTGAACTTATCACTATGTCCTTAGTAAATACAATATAACACAATATAAATGTCACACTCTGTAAATAAGTGCATGCTGCTTTTCAGCTCTGCAGAATTTCAGGTTTGAACTAATTTGGCTGATTGTTTAATTATCAAGCTTCCTGCATGATTTAGATTAGGCGTGTTAGCAGGGTTAGCAATGTTAAAGAGTGCAGGGATACAGGGTAAGTGCTTCTGAAGTGTTTTGAGTCCTGTTCCTCTAGTCTCTCTTATCTGCATAACTTGTTTGTTTTGCATGTTTTATGTCCATGGACAGGGCCGGGCCTGCAACCGGCTGTACCAGTTCAACTCGTAGATCCCGTTGCGATCGTAGATAATTAAACATTGCAAAGAATAAAAGAGGACGTGTAGGCTGCAACTCTTCAGACCACAAAACGTTCAGATTGTAGATTAAGGTACAGATTCAAGGAATGTAACACATTTCACAGTTGTATTGTAACACAAGGAGGTGATATAAAAATTACAATTCTGAAATTTTGCTCAAATTTGTATTTACCACCACTACGCTGTAAGATACATCATATGTATTTATTATTTTATTATTATAAACCCATTATTTTGATAATGTGTATGCACGTATGTGGTACCACATAGGAAAAAAAACTCATTTATGGTCTTGATTTGTTTCTCAAAGCAATGCGATTAAAAAAATGACCGCATTTGTACTTGAAAGCAGAGCCCCACTATTCCAGTTGAATGGCTTTGACCAATGATCATAAATGTCATGGCTGTGTTTATCAAGACTTTTTTTTTTAAACCCACAAGTGGTGATCAGTTGTTCTCGGGAGAATAACAATGACAAATTATTTAAGCAGCTGTTAATAACACTGAATTCCGTTTAACTTTGGGACACACTATTATGATGAAATTTTAAAATTGATTAACATTATATAATAAACAGCAATTACTGTTCCTCAGGATTTCAACATCTATAGTACAAATGTGAAGTTAATCAGCCATTCAAAATGTACCCGAGAAATCATTCATAAACTTCTGCAAGGAAAATGGTGCAGCCACGCTCTGCCACAGTAATGTTAGAATTTAATATTATATTAAATAGTTGTTCCTAACAAAATGTATTGTGATCTCAATCTCAATTCAAAGCCAACAAAATCCCGTCACAGGATGATGCCTTGTCCTGAAGGTCACTCTCTTACCTCTGATGCACTCTGATACAGGTTCACCATCTCTCAGAATATAAAACCCTAACTTTTCTCTTGTGAAGTTTAACTTCTGAATCAACATGAAACATGGTAGGTGATTCTTTTCTCCCTTTTTGATGGTCTACTTTTGGTAGGGATCACATGCTGTGGAATAACATTGGCATTTTCACTTCACAATGATGTGACGGAGGCCAGAGATCAACCATTTCCAGTTAGAGCTGGCAATTTACAGTAAGCAGCCATTCATATTCAGTGCTGGCCCAGAATATCCACTGCTGACGTTCCCTTTATAAGTCTGGAACTGTTTTGGTTTTGACTCTAGTCAGATGTATAGACAGTGAAGTGGAAAGTGGTTGGGTGTAAATGGGCAATGACAATAGACAGGAATAGGGCTGAGGTGAAAGTCCAGGCTGAAGAAACCGTTCAGAAGGACTTGACCCAGATGTACCGTAGCCTATGTCCAGACGCGAGGAGTGTGAACAGTCCGTGTGAGGGGTGAGAGGGATCCTGCATGATGCCACAGATGATTGGGGTGATTGCAATGGGGCAGTAGTCATTAAGGCAGGTAACTCCCTGGTCACTGGGGGAGTTCCATTCCTTACTGCTGCATCCATGTTAAATACTTCAAACTGGGTGTAGAAGCAATATAATGTGTCTGGAATGGGGGTATCATTGATACAGGCAGAAGATTGTTTTTCCTGTAATCAGTGATGGTCTGAGCTTCTTCTACACCAGGAATGTACCAGGAGTCAGCTGATGAGGTGTTAAGATTCACACAAACCTGACCAAAGGGAACAAATGTGGTCAGTGGTTTCCACTGGATTTCTAAGGAATGAAAATAAGAAACAGGAATAAGCAGGAGTGAAAAGAAATGATGCATAAACAAGGGAGAAGTGTTTAATTGTTAGAGGAATTATGTCACGTTTCAAAGATGGTTATGGAAGCAATGGCAGATTTCCAAACAATTTAATGAACAAACGATCAACAAAACAAAGACACAAAGACAACTCAGCAAAATACAGTGGCTAAGGCTAAACATAAACTATCAAACCAAACATGGTACAGGGACACAGGTCAAGAAGACAATTACGTGAGACAAATACATTTTAGGAACACTGAGGAATTTTGAAATTCCTTTGGCTACCATCCACAATCTAAACATGTACATAAATAAATTCAAAGAAAACAAATAAAAATGTTTTAAATATTAAAACATTCGTGGATCAGCAGTTCTTTTAATTATTTCATTAATAGGACATCTATTTTTTGAAGAAAACCATTCAATCTAGTATGGGTCATTTTGACCCCCTTTTGCATTCGTGAAGGTTTTTTTGGTTCATGCACTGTAGGGTTAAATATCAAAAATCTAAAAGGTGTACGTCATACCTAACACCTAGTCGTAACACTTTACAGTTGGTTGTGTGACTGTACATCATTCCCTTCAAATGCTGTAAGTAAGCTTTAAGTAATGGTATATTTTGTGTATGAGCCCATGTAGTAATAAAATACATGTCTAATTTATATATGATTTAATAGTTTAATTTGTTAAATATCAGAAATGTAACAGGTGTGCGTTATACCTGACACCTACATGAACACTTTACAGTTGGTTATATGACTGTAAGTCATTCCCTTCAAATGCTATTGAAGTTAGAATCGTGTTTAACAATGTCGTGTGTCACTTTAGAGACGGTCCCTTAATTTCCGCGAATATCGAACATCTTACGTCAAGCCATCTTTATTCCAGTTTATTAGGAACTGTCCCCGTGTTGTACGCAATGAATGTGAGGTATGTATCAGATAAAGTCAGTACCAGTGTGAGATATTTTATGATAACGAGCTGTGTTCAGTTTAAGGCCTGGTTGAGCTAAGCTAACTCGCCACTGCAGGAGAAACTGTATAACGGAGCTAGCTAATTTCATGACCTAGCTATACTAGCTAAAATATATTCTACAGCTGTTCTATTACTCCAATTAAATAACTATATCCTTCTCCACCTTTACACTCAGATTATTAATTTATCTTCTGATTTAAACATCTTTTGTTCTATAAGAGTTTAACGGAAACTGGATAAAGCGCACTAAGTAGCACCAAGTAGCAGTAAGTAGCTAGGCCGCATTTAACTCGCCATTATCTCTGATCACTGTTCAGGAATGGGCCCAAAACCTGCAGTGAGATCATCTGCCCGTGTAGAACATTATGAATAATGAATTGTAGGATAATGAAAACTTCTCCAAAATGATGTGAGACTGAAAATCCTACAGAAAACATTTACCTCAAGTTATTGTTTCTAAAGGTGGTTCTACATTTACAGCATTAGGCAGACACCCTTATCCAGAGTGACTTACATTCCACACTGTTCTGTGGGAGAGGTCATCTCTATGGTGTTATGTTTACACTGTAGCTGTCATGAGGTTTTTGTATTAGTCTGTCTTGTTGAACCGACAAATTCCTAGTATGCTCAAGGATACATGTCCAATAATGCTGATTCTGATTTGGGATTTTAAAACCACAATGCCTTGTGATATAATCATGATACCCTTAAGTTAAAGATATTGTCTGTGCTGGGATTTCGGCTGGGTGGGGGAGCAGGAACTCGCGCTCACAGGGCAGCACTGGCCACTTTCTTCTATGGAAAGTAGCTAAAGTTTGCCCAAAAAATTCACCAAAGGGGTCTGAAAAGTGAACCGGAGCTGTCTGTCAAGATGAGTAAGCGAATAACGGTAGAAGGAGGGAGGGGCTGCAGTGGTGAGTCATATTTTGAGTGAAAGGATTGTATTTGTGTTAGACCAAAAAATAAACACTAAAGTTATTTAGCGATTTTGTATTTATTGACTTTTTTCGAGTCGTCAGTAATTCCAGATTTAGTTCCTGTAATAATCTACGTAGGTTTGTAACAAAAAGTCCCACCTCTGGTCTTCACTGGCTGCCAGTGAACAGACGGAGCTGAAACTCGTTATGGTCATGGGCATTTCCTTTTTGCAACACGCTGACAGCGGTAGACCAATCACAACAGACTTGGACGTCTGACCAATCAGAGCAGAGTATGCTCTCTTAAAGGGGGAGTTTAGAATGAATCCTTTAGAACGGATCATTTAATGAGTCGATTTTGACACTGAGGGGAATAAGGTAATGCTGCAGTGTAAATTATGAGCACATTAAAGTGTTTTTTGACCTCCGATGTGTGTAAATCTATTGTACGAGTCCTTTAAAACAAAATTAGGCACGTTTTAAAACCATAATAGGTGCACTTTAAAGATTAAGGTAAATAATTTAGGTTAAATGAAGTGTCACTAACTTTTCTTAATACTACAAAAGCAGTGAGACGTGTCTTTTTAGCAAAAAGATAGTATTAACTTCTGCACGTACATTACTTATGGTACTGCTGTATTGACGATACTACCCTTTAATAAAAAAATACAGTAGCATTGGTGGTATCGTGATCCCTCCGTAGTACCGGTATACTGTGCAACTCTAATTTAGGGGCATCAAGAAGGGGAAGAACACATCCTTATTATTCACTTACTACATTTCTGATTGCTGAGCGTTTCTTCTAGTTTCCCAACTGAAGAATTAAACTCATTTATAACTCCATTATACAGTGATCATACTGTGAATTTATTCTACTGTTCCACCTTTTTCTGTTTTTGTTTAATTACAGCTGGATTTTCTGCTTCACCTTCCTGCTTCTGATACACACAGGTGAGTGTTCAGTGTTTCACACCGCAGTAAGTAGATGTGTGTACTGTAGGGCTGCAACTAACAATTATTTTCATAATCGATTAAATCGGGTGATTATGTTTTTGATTAATCAGATAAAGAAATTTCAGTACCATTTTTTTCGTTTATTTAAAATAAAATCCACAAACTAATTGTTACATATATAAACTTCAGACTAAAACATTACACAACTGTTTGTCCTTATTAGTTTATATTATATAATAGTATTTATGCATTATTTTTTATGGATGCACAAAAAAACACTGATAAACTACAGTCCTAAATTAATAAAAAAAACTCACTTCCACTGCACCTTGTGGTATCTGTTCCTCACTGCCTACAGGCACTTTAATTTGATCGTAGCGTTTTAATCAGACATTACAGATCTTACTTGCGGTACACTGTTTATCACCATAACTACACTGCGAGTGAGGAGCAACGCAGCCGCGTTACTAACACATCACTTACATTATAATCAATGACAGAATTTACACTGCAAGCACAAATACAGCATATAAACTTTTAATTCAGTTTCCATTTAAACTAAACCTTTGAGCAACTTTTTTTATTTTTTTTATTTTTTATTTTTTATAAAGTTCTCCGGCACTTATCACCCAGGGATTTCAATGAGCTTTAAATTTTACTTTTCTCAATTCCATGCAAATTAGGTATGATGTGGTAAGTGACAAATCCAGAACTTAACAAAAAAACAAAAACAAAACCCAGGACAGGCCACACCCACAAGCACAACAGAATTATTACACGCCCAACAACAGGCAAACTACAAGTAACACAAGTGAATAGTGTGAATGTGGCGTTATTGAAAAAGTGAATGAAGCTATTGTTGATGTATCCTGATGAACACATTTGTCTTAATATTATTGCGATCTTCTGTGTTTTGTTCCTTTCAGTGTCGGTGCAGAGTGTCCGTGTTGAAGGTTTTATAGGAGAATCGGTGATCTTACCGTGTTCATTTGGAGAGAAGCCGCAGACTGTGTATTGGCGAGACAAATACGGCTGGGTGGTGTGTGACATCATTCACGGTGAAGCAAATTTAAAAAATCAGAATCCAGTCTATAAAGACAGAGTTAAAAATTTTTCCATCAGAAATTGAAAAGGGGGATTTCTCCATCATGCTGAGCAATGTGAAGGAATCTGATGCAGGACTGTACACCTGCATCGCCCCTAACATCAAGACCCTGACACTAGAACTAACTGTTAAAGGTGTGTATGGCTGATTTTCTAAAATAAATCTTAATAAATTAAGCTTTTTCTTAAGCAGGAAGTTTCTGTCACATGGTGTTTTGTTTATCACGATCAATCATAATATTCACAATGACCTGACGTACATATGTAAATGTTTATGATTCCTTTTATTTAAAATGATGTGTATATATTCAGTGTCCTTGAGAATTATCGGCATCTTTAAAAGTCAACACAAATTAATATTTAAAAAGAATAAAACGTGCCATAGGGTTTTTGAGACATTTTTAATTGTACCTTAAATGTTGTTCTTCCAAGCAAATTTTTAAAAAATAAATTTTTGTAAAAGCCATGTTTCAGAACGATCAGCACCCTCATAATTACTATGTATCGACTCCTGCTCTGGAGAGAATAACAGCACTGAGTCACTTCCTGTCTAACAATGTTGAAGATGCTTGTAGAGGATCCTGGTCCACTCCTCCATTTTACACTCCTTTATATTCTCTGGTCTGTGCATGTGGAAGCTACTTGTGAATTCAGACCACAGGTTTTCTGTAGGTTTCCAATCCAGAGGCTGAGAAGGTCTCCACAAAGCATTACTTTTGTGTTTCTTTAATCATCTCGCTCAAAACTCTATGAGTCTGAACGTCCTGGCAGAGGCAACATTTTGGCTGAAATGTTCTGGTATATAACAGAATTCTTTTATGTCATCAGTCTTCACCTGAGTCTCTGCACCAGCAGCAATGTAGCCCCATAGCAGTAGTTTTCCACCTGTTTTAGACGTCATCATTTGTTACTTCCCTAATTGTGTTTAATGGTATTTTCCCCCATGCTATTGGAAGACAAAGGGATTTTTCAAGTACAATTAATCTTTCATGATATGTTTTTGGACAAAATGATTTAAAATGTTATTCTAATGAGAATGATCTATCTACACATGTACTGTGTAAAGTTAATGGCTTCTGTTTGTGTGCAACAGCGAACGGTGAGTCCCCGAGACGTGCAGACGGTCTGTTAACGTTCCTGCTGGGATGTGCTCTGCTCTACAGCTTAAACTTCTGAAGAAAACCCCAAGCTCCGTGTGTGCATTATCTTCACATACAGGCGTCACAGCAATGTCTTTTACAAAAAGGTATTAAATTTGCTTTTTGGCCATTACTCTACACACACTAATCCATAAAGACACAGGAACACATGATTTTTAAAAATATTTTTGCAAAGTGATTAAAAGTCAAAACTGTAATCTCATGTAGATAAGTATTCACACCCTTTATGCAGCAATGACAGCTCCTGGTGTTCTTGGGAAAAAGTCAGTTTCTCCCATTCTTCCTGTCAGATTCTCTCAAGGACTCCAGTCAAGTTCTAAAGACAATCAAAGCAACCAGGATGCACCTGAACTCAGTTTGGAGCGTTTAGACACATCATAGGTCTGTCATTATGGATTACTGTGTGTAGATTAACGTCCAAAAAAACTCAATTTAATCCGTTATAATTTAGAGAATTGTGTAAAAGCGGAAGTGTTTACCCTCTGTGTGTATCTTACTGCCTCGGTCCAGTGATTTTGTTTTTTGATTCATGCTACTTATTTCATTTTGTATTTCTATAAAATATAGATGTGTTCAGAAGGACATTTTGATGGCTGTCAGAAAACAGGAACCACATAGCATGCACAAATTTACATATACATGCAGATTTACATTGGAAACATTGTTCTAATAAAACTGTGTAGTGTAGTACTGTTTTTTTATTTTTATTTGCTGTATTTTACAAATGTATATATGAGTAGTATCTGCTGAACAGTAAGGTGTCCTTGTGAATGTAGCGTAAATGTTCCTTAAGTCACGCAATAAACATTTCACTGCATTTAAAAAAAAAAGTTTCCTAAACCAGTGCTACGTTGCATTGATAGTTTACTAAGTTGCTTTGATAATAAAGGATCAGGGAGTGAAATTAATTCTGCTGGTTGAATTATCATGCCTATTATTGAAAATGTGCACCTGATGGAACTCATTACTATGATTATGTTATAAAGAACACGTCATTTAGGCGCTGATAAATAAAAACATGCAATTGAAAGAGGATGTAATTACTTTTTCCCAATGACTGTATGTCCACATCAGACCGTTTTGCGTCCTCTATATATAACCACCAGACATCCCAGATCTTCACACATTCATTATTAAAAGACAGCTAATTTAATGATCATATTATATACCTGGTGAAATAATTATTTCCAAATATACATAATGGTTACAAAGAGAAATGGGAATACTTCAAATACAGAACGAGATTCATAACTGTCCAAATATGTAAAGAATTGAAAGCTAATAGACGTAAATCTGATCTGATCTGTCGGCTAAATGACGTACTATTGAAAAAGAGCGTTTCAGATGAAGAAAAATTAGAGCTGAACAGTATCAGTTTGCAAATGAATGAACGTTATCTAGAGTTAGTCAAGGGAGCGTACATAAGACCCAGAGCCTAATGGGTAGAAGGTGAAAGGAACTCTAGCTATTTCTTTGCGCTGGAAAAAAGAAATGGAAAGAGAAAAGCTCTTACTGCCCTCGATATTGATGGAGCAATTTGTAAAAGAGCCGATTCAAATTTCTAAATTTATTACTAAATTGTATAGCGACCTTTATGCTTCCAAAGTTGAGCTCAATAGTTGTGTAAGCTCTATTGGTAAAATAAAGTGTTGCATTCCTGCAGATAAAGATCTGGATAAGTCATGTTACCTGTCTGATTTAGAATGTGAAGAAGTTAGGAAGGCACTTCATTCAATGAAGAAAGGGAAATCTCCTGACATCGATGGCCTTACCGCTGAATTTTACACTGAAGTTGTTTGGTTTTTGGGGATTCTTTTGTTGATACTATTTTTATGTTTTATAAAGGAATGAACAGTTCAGTTATTAATTTCCATATTTCCCAGAGATATGATATAAAATGTGGTGTTAGGCAAGGCTGCCCAATTTCTCCTTTTTTATTAGTTACAGAATCATTATGTATGAGTATTAATCAAAATCAAGAATTGAAAGGAATTTCTGTTATTGGGAGGGAACTTAAGATTTCACAATTGGCTACTGACACTAAGTTGTTTTTGAAAGATGGATGTCATGTGTGAAAGGCTTTAGATTTAATTAATCAGTTTTCCTGTGCTTCTGGGTTAAAATGAAATATCTTAAAATGTCAGATTTTGCCTGTTCATAATGTGAACATCGACTCGATAGAAAATATTCGGGTTAAATCCACAGTCAAATAACTAGGCATTTATATTACAAAAAATCCTTTGTAGAGACAGCACTTAAGAATGGTTTTTAGATTTAACAATCCTAGTAGAAAGGTTTAACAGCAGGCTACAGGAAGACCTTTCATTATATGGTAGAGTCCTCCTATCAAAGGCTGAGGATCTATCTTTATTTGTGGAGAATAAGATTGGTAAGAAAATTAGGATCTTTTTAGATTTTATTTGGAAAAATAAATCACATGTTTAAAAAAAAAATTAAATAAAAAGCAAAGAAAGAAGTGCTATCCAACAGCAGAGCGGATGGAGATATTGATTTTTTTAGATTTACACGATACATATTTTAAAATAAAATGGCTCAAAAGAAGTCCATTTGGTAGCCTCTCTTTTATTTTGAAATGCAACTATATACCTCCTAAGCTTCTTACTTGGAAGCTGTGTTATATCCACAGTTTCTCACCCCACAGAACATTCAGAAACAAACTCTTATTTTCCCCCAGATGGTTCCAAAATAATATTAATTGTATTCTTTCCTTATTTGATAACTCAGGAAATATATTGACTTATGAGCGATTTATGACTTACCAGGTTCCCAATTCCCCCAATAGAGTTTAATAAAGTGATTAAAGCAATTTCACCTGGGTTCATTCACCTTGTTAAAAGTAATGTTATATATAGCCCAAGTACTAGGCTACAGTTACAACTCAATATACTTTACCCTTGGAAGGAATGGATCTGTTAAATAAGAAATGAACCAATAGTTTGATATGTGCGCCAAATCTTTCAAGTTAAGAGGAAAATTTCTCCAAGAGGAAAATTATATTGGAGGTCATTGGTAGAGGATATAATCTGGAAAAGGGCATGGCTTTTACCTGTAAAATATTGCATCTCCATTAAGGTGAAGGAAATGCATTTAAAAATATTACACAACATATACCCAGCCAAATATCTCTAAATACTTGGACATCGACAGCTCGTATTCTTTTTGTAAACAAGCAGAGGAGACATTTGCACATCAATTTGTTTGTTTTTTGATTGCCTTATATCTGTCTATATCTACAACTCTGGTCTGAACTAGGTCCAATATATATTGGACTCTAACAATTTTACACATTATTTTAGTTTAAAAGTTATATTTTTTAAATGATAGCAATACTAATAATAAACATCTGGATTATGTGGTTAATTTTTTAAATTATATATGGTACATTTTTCATTCATAAACAAAAATTCGGAAATGGTGTTCCATCCTTCCTCCACTTTAAAATGGAACTAAACTTACTTTTTAAATTTCTTCATTGTATAAAGAAAAAAAACCCTAGTTTATTTTTTAAATATAGCTTATTAAGTACTAGATGTGTTGGTGAATTTAACATGTAACATTTTAATTACATTCTGCTAAAATGAACGAAATGACTCGTTTCGTTCATTCAAGATTCTTTCATTTTGCTGAACGTGATTCAAAGATCCGACTCAGTAAAATGATCCGAACCGCTCGTCACTAGTCAGGTGACATGACCGCGCACGCGCATTAAAATTCTTCCTGTTCCTCACTAATATAATGTTTATTTCTGTTTTATTTATGTCATAAACTATTTTGCTCGTGTTATATACAATGGATGTGAGGTATGTACTGGATACAAGCTGTACCAATGTGAGATATTTTCAGATGAAAAAACAAAACTTCCTTCCGGTTTAAGGCGTTGTTAAGCTAAGCTAACGGCTAACTGACTGTGCCGGAAAAACAGGGTGTAACATAATAATAACTAGGAAATTTCCTGCTATACCTAAACCATATTAGACAGTTGTTCTTTCCCCAAGCCATTATCTGTGCTATTATTTAAGCTGAGCTTTTTAGTCTTAGAGGAGTGCAATTTTATATCTAACCCGCACCATCCCGTGTGTTTTCCAAAACCTGCAGCGAGACTGTATAAACTGGAATAAAGTTGGTTTGATGCTCGATATTCACATATATGCGGAAATTAAGGGACCGTCTCTAAAGTGACACACGACATTGTTAAACACGATTCTAACTTCAATAGCATTTGAAGGGAATGACTTACAGTCAACCCCTGTACCAACTGTAAAGTGTTCATGTAGGTGTCAGGTATAACGCACACCTGTTAGATTTCTGATATTTATCAAAATAAGCTATTAAATCATATGCATATATTGCCATGTATTTTATTACTACATGGGCTCATACACAAAATATACCATTATTTAAAGCTCAGTAACATTTGAAGGGAATGATGTACAGTCATGATCCCAACTGTAAAGTGTTACGACTAGGTGTTAGGTATGACGTACACCTTTTAGATTTTTGATATTTTACCCTACAATACATGAACTAAAAAAACCTTTACCAATGCAAAAGGGGGTCAAAATGACCTGTACTGGATTGAATGGTTTTCTTCAAAAAATAGATGTCCTATTAATGAAATAATTAAAAGAACTGCTGATCCACGAATGTTTTAATATTTCAAACATTTTTATTTGTTTTCTTTGAATTTATTTATGTACATGTTTAGATTGTGGATGGGAGCCAAAGGAATTCAAAATTCCTCAGTGTTCCTAAAATTTGTCCTAATTGTCCAACTCAGTATTTCTCATGCCTACTTATATTTATTTATATTGTGGAACATTAATGTTACCATCTCTAAAAAAAACAAAAAATTCATCTCACTGAAAACTCGACAGCAGTCTGAACCTCCTGGCAGAGGCAACCAGGAGATATTTTGACTGAGATATTCTGGTACATAGCAGAATTCTTGATGCCTCCTTTTTTTGTTGTTAATTTAAATTGTGAAAATTTCTACAACATGTCGATGTTATTTGTCATTTGATAGTGCATCACCTTTAATAATCGGCACTGTTTCAAAGAGGATCAAATGCTGAAAGTTTGTACACCCGCTCAAACACTTGGAGAGTTCTGGAGTACAGCAGCAAGAACATGGGCTTGTGAATATTTTGCTTTAATGTTGTTTTGAAGTGGGATAGATCTTCCATTTTGATGGATTCTAGGACCACCTATATCACCTGTAAGAAGAGTTAAAATGAATAATAATGATTAAAAAGACTAGGTGAGAAAGGCCCAAGAGTCATATAGCCTACAAACAATGACCTTTTTATTTGGTTAAAAAAAATCCAGAAAAAGTTATCTTGGCTAAAGTATAAGGGCAGACGCCAGTGGATATTTGTGTATTCATTAAGTAGCAGCCAGTTATCATCATCGAGTTCTAAGGAGCCGCTGACTCGGAGCCCATGTGAACAATGGCAGAATCAATTCCCATTCTTTACCCATCTCAAGCCACCAATGGAAAAAGCTCCTCAAGGAAAGACCATGACCCTATACTCAGACATATACAAAAAAAAGGTCAGTGGCATCTTATTTTCTACAGAAGACCCGGACCCATTACCCAGCAGTAATCAGAAAGGGCGTCAGTAATGGATGGAAACTGCAGGTCTAAGAAGAGGAAGATTCAGAATTCATGATAACAATCGACCTATATACAACAGAACAGGTTTCTTTTTTATACAGGGAAATCTAAAACAGTTTGAACAGAACTTTCTGCTAGTTAAAGAGGAAGCTAAGCTAAGCAAAAGCCTTAAGACACCCAGCAGAGACGGCTCTCCATTCGACACGGCGCCTTCGCCAACGTGAAGGAGGAGTTCACGAAGATGGAACTGGTGCAGCTGAGAGGCGATGCATGGTGGGGTCGCACAGCAGACTGATCAAAACAGGATGGAAGAGGATTACAGGAAAGAAAAATAGGGATGCTAATGAAAGAAATGAAGGAACTGAAACTCTTACACTCACTCACTCACTCACTCACTCACTCACTCACTCTCACTCTCACTCTCTCTCTCTCTCTCTCTCTCTCTCTAGCTGATGAGACACAAGCACTTGGCTAAGGACCAGGCTCCTGACCTGTTTTCTCTGGAGCTGGCTGGTATGGAGGAGCTCGCCCGGCGCTACGGCACTGACCCCGCCCAGTTCCAGGACGCCCGAGAGATTCTGGTAGCAGCGCTGCAGAAGGTGAAAAACCACACCGCACGTTTTCAGCTTTCAGATCCTGGTGCATGTGGTTAAACGGGGGCAGCTCTTCCTAAACCTGCACATGTACGCCGACATGTTTGCCACAAACACCTTTTAGAAAGTGCCAAAAAGGGAAGAAAAATATATATATATTAGGTCCCAAACTGACTTTCACTTGCATGGAGGGTCTGAACTTTACCATTGCACAAATCACATGTGTACATAAATATCTAAATAAATGTACATTTATACACAGCTGTAGTGAACACATTTTAAATGAGAGTAGTAAATACAAGCATCGGATTAAATCAGGACACTCGTAGAGATTTGTACCTAACGGATGTACGATTGTGGAATTTAATAATAATTACGACTAGGAGATATTTAATACTAGTAGAGACGGGTCATCTCGTTATACTTCATTAAACCATTCCTTTATTTCCGTCGCGTCTTCCAGTTCGCCAATGACGTCTTCGGCGTTTCAGCAACGCGGTGGTGGAGGTGGTGATGGTGAAGACGTTCGAGACGCCACTTACCAGGAAGTCGCGCTCCATCCTGGAGGCTAAGCAGATTGTGAGTTTTTTATTTTATTGGATGTATTATTTAAATGTTATAAATATTCTGCATTACAGAAGTTCAGTGCGTTTGCATGACACTTTACACAGGGTTACGACGTTATGACCAGCTATTAGGGAGGAGATGTGTTTAATTTTAGCTACGTTCATAGGTGTTGTTTTTAACAGGAAATGAAACCCTCAGTAGATCGTGTGCATAGATCAAATCATTATGAACGTGGTGCTGCCGTCTAAAACGGAGGAGAAGCTAGAAGAAATGGGAGTGATGGTTTTTATATTGCAGTGTATTGTTCATTATTATTATTATTATTATTATTATTATTATTATTATTAAGAAGAAGAAGAGTAATTAATCGCGCTTGTAATGAAAAGTACCATTTAGTCAACATTTACTCTTTTTTTTTTTGTTTTTGTTTTTTTTTTTTTTTTGGGTTCTGCCTCTTGTTCTGTGCCTCAAAACCACAGGATGTCCCTCAAAGTCATGTTTTCTCTGCTATGAACTTCAACCACTATGACCTATTTACGTTTTGCTAAGATTCCGGATGCATGCAATTTTATTTTTATTTTTTTTTGATGCATGGTCCACAGAAGGTGGGGTTTCTAAGTTCCTCCGAGGACCAGCCCAAGAGACATACGCACATTTAAAATGCTCTTCCTCGATGCACAAACACGTCTTGTTCCTGAAATAATTGCATAAACGTACAGTTATTTTGTGTATTGTCGAAACTACGATTACTACAATGATTTGCACGTTCTAAGAAAAAAGTGTCATTTTATGAGCTGTATTAGTGTACATGTATAAGTATACATAAATGTTTGCTTCTTAGTCTTTTAATCTCTAATGCTAAGTGTGTATTTGTATGAACCGGGAGCTTGTGGTTTAATGCACCAGATACGAAAACATCGAACTGAAGTAACTTCGCGCTGGTTGTCAAGTGGCAACGCAGTGCCAAGACAAACTGACGCCTGTATAAGTGTGACTAGCTAGACTTCAGAACTAGTGGAAGGAGGTGTTTCGCTTGTGTGGCCTTATAGGAGCCTTAAAAGACTGTTCTGGTGAGTCTGAAAGTTCATAAGACCGCTGCACACCACTATGGGTGGGCTTGTGTAACCATTCCGGAAGCCGTGTCTTGCCAAAGCGATGTTTGTGGTTTCGTCACACTAGGATATGTACACCGAGCGGTGTTCTATCACCGCTACATCAAACAGCGTGGCTCAATGACAAAACCCGACCCCAGGACTTCCCGTATCCTGTCCGAACCCGTCTCACTTCGTAACTCTTGGACGAGTTTCTCCGGAGCTTATCAGGCGGTGACTTGATTCTCACACGTGTTAGAACACTGCTCGTAATTCAGGGAAAATAAGCAGGAGACACAGATGTAATGGTGGCGCGGGGATCTAAAGGTTACTTAAGGGTCGCCCGCATGCCCAAATCACAGCCGAGGGTGCCAATACTTTTAATGTTCACTGAAAAGTAAAGGTGTTTGAGTGGAAACGGTCACAAACGCACACAAGCGGTTGTGCATGTTTTTGTGTCTGAATCTCATATCTTTGTGTGCGAGGGCACTAGGTCACTAGGAGGGGCGTTCATGTGCAGTCATGTGAAAAAATAAATACACCCCATGGAAATTGTTGGCTCTTTATTTATTTATTTTTTGACATATTTGGACGAGCAAACATTTGATCCTCTTTGAAACAGTGCCTGCTAATAAAGTTTAGGTACTTGAACAAAAACACAAGGAAAATTCGCTTCAATCATTTATTCAACAGAAATATCAATAAATGTGAAATTCTTCTGTGAAAAAGTAAGTACACCCTTGGCCTCAGAGGCTAGTATTGTCCCCTTTAGCAGAAATGATGCGTTTTGCATAATTGTCCACCAGGCTTGATGGAATTTCTGACCACTCTTTCATGCAATATTGTTTCAGTTGCAAGATGTTTGAGGGTTTTCTTGCATGTTCTGCCCGTTTCAAACTCCCCGACTAACCCCCCCCAATTTCAACAGGATTCAAATCCGAGCTTTAACTAGGCCATTCCATAACCCTCTATTTCTTCTTTCTGAGCCATTCCTTGGTGGATTTGCTCGTGTATTTAGGATCATTATCCTGTTGAAAGGTCCACTTTTAGTTAAACTTCAACTTTTGGACAGATGACCTCACATTATCTTCAAACACTCATTGATATGATTCAGAATTCAGTCCCTGAGGTGGTGAAGCAATGCCAAATCATAACATTTTCACCACAGTTGGTATGAGGTGCTTCTCCTGAAAAGCTGTCTTTGGTCTGCGCCAAACAAGTCTATCTTTGCTTCATCTGTCCAGAGCACATTATTCCAAAAGGCCTGGTCTTTGCCTATATGCTCATCGGCAAACTGTAGTCTTGCGAAGGCTTCTTCCTGGCACGCCTCCCATGCAGGTCAAATTTGTGCACTCTCTTTGTGATTGTAGAAGCATGCACTTCGACAGCAACAGTTGCAAGACTTGCTAGCAGATCCTGTGATGAAATCTTGGGGTTCTTGGAGACTTCTTTTTTTCATCAGACAGTCTGCGTGTGGGCTGAGTTAGCTGCGTGTGGGCTGACTAATCGGCGGTCGTTTGAAATCTGCGACATTTGTAGATGTATTTAAATCTCTTGCCAGACTTCTAGCCATCCACAACCTTTTTTCTGAAGGCCTTACAGAACTCTTTAGATCTTGGCATGATGACACCAGACACTAGATATGAGAGGGGTATAAATAAAACCGGTTCCACCTGCACTTCCTCAGCAGGTTCTATTCACTGACTCACAATCTTCAACACCTGATTCTAACTTTATGGATTTGAAGGTGTGATAAATGCAGGGGTGTACTTACTTTTTCCATGTGACTGATCCTCTTTGAAACAGTAAAATAGTACAATAAAGATGATACACTATCAAATGACACACAAAACTGATATTTTGTGTAATTTTCACATTTAAAATTAAAATAACTTGATCAAATGTTTGCATATCCAAAACAACAGTTTCCATGGGGTGTACTTTTTTTTTTTGTATGATCTACAGATACACTTAATTATTTAATGAGCAGTTATCTTTTAATAATTTTAAATGATTATCAGACAGAAAAACGTATACACGTTTAAAAAGTTCCTCCGACCGCTAATCAAGACATCTGTGACTGTTCTATTCGACCAATCGACGGTTCGTGCTGTTCTGTAGCTCCGCCCACATGTCCCCACTCTGCTTGCACCATACTTTGACAAGAAGTCACATCGCATTGCAGAGCTGAGCGGACAAAGGTTCAGGCAAGCTTCACAGAGCGTGGAAACTTTTAAGCATGCCCACAAATAGGAAGTGGCTAGTTTGCTGTAAATAAGAACCGTATGGGTCAGAGCACACGAACCCACAGCGAGCAGTTCTCTCTCTCTCTCTCACACACACACACACACACACACACACACACACACACACACACACACACACACACACAAGCGCAGTTGTGTTTTTCTTTAAACGTTAACGTGTAAAACCCACACCAAAGCTGGTCTCAGTTCTGTGTTTATAGTAAGACGCAAAAGCTCGCATGCACTCGGAGACCTGTTCGCTGCAGGGTGTGTAGATTTACAGTCGAGACCACGTTGATGCATGCACACGTTTTTCTAACACGTGGTCAGTGCAGTAGCAGGAGACTGCTTCGCGTCTTCACTTCTGTTTCGAAACACGCGCTCGGTTCTGGGCGTCCAGTCCGAGGTAGAGGTCTAACACCAATTTTGTTATTTTAATAAGCTCCACCCAGCATTTAGATGGCTGCTTGTAAATAAATGCGCCCTTTTGATTGACAGTAAAAGTGTTCTACGTGTGTAACCTCACCCCAAACGGTTTTTGATCTATATTTGTTTCCAGAGTAACCCGGGAAGCCCCTACAACCTGGCCTACAAGTACAACTTTGAATACGCCGTCGTGTTCAACATCGTGCTGTGGCTCATGATCGTGTTGGCTCTCGCCGTCATCGTCATCTCGTATAACCTGTGGAACATGGACCCGGGCTACGACAGCATCATCTACAGGATGACCAATCAGAAGATCCGCATGGACTAACCGTGCATTCCATCGCAGTGTTATTGTGTATTGTGTATTGTGTGTGTGTGTGTGTGTGTATATATACACACAGGTTTCTCACTTCCATTCATCCCATACGTCAAGTGTTTGTGTGTGTATATAGCTCTAAAACGTCAGTTTGTGAATATTTATTGATGCCTGCTATTTTGTTGAAAATCTAAATGAATACATATATAATATACACACAGCGGATGAATGAATTCGAATGAAATCGCGCTCAAGTGTGGTGTGGTGTGGTGTTCCTGATCTAGCTACATGTTGAATCAGCTGTATTTATTATTGTTTTGTTTTTTTATTCCTGATACACTGGACTGTAATATCTGATACTGATGTAATGGGGGTGGGGTGATGCACAAAAATTGCATGCAGTAAAACTTCACCTAGGTGTGATGTTAAAACTAGGAGATTGTTGGCGTGGTTTTATTTGGAAAAGTCAGAGACAGTTGGGTAAAAAAATGTTAGAAATATAATTGTTTGATCTGACACGCAGCGATTGAAGGGCAAAATGGTAGATGTGATATTTTTAACTTGGCTTAACCTCAACTCTCCATCACCCGGTACGTTCAGCTGACCATGTTATGTCCTCTGACCATAACGTGAACTTTAGACGAATTGTTTTACCAACAAGTGTAGAGGTGCAAAGTTCATTTATTACCAAATAAAGACTTCTGATACGGTCACATGTGCTATTTATTGTGAAACAGGAACATTGACAGTTTTCCAGTAGCGTAAAAACCCCCATCACTATTTTACACACGTCTGCTGCTGCACAGACGGCAGAACTAACAATTTGCCCTTTGTGTGTTAGCAAAACACGAGAATTCTCAGACACTGCTTCACTAATATGAGTCCAGAGCAGTGTGTTCTTACAGACTCAAATCTGGACCAAACTACAGTGGTGCCACAGCTGATGCACACACACACTGTGGTTAAATCACATGACTGTTCCTCATGGACATGAGGCAGTGGTGTGCTGTTTGTGGCTCGTTATGTGTTCACCATGAATCTGATTCAAATAACTGAATAATAATAATAATAAAAAAAACAGGTTCGGTAAATGATTATGGATTAATGTAGAGATTGTATTCAGACTTTTGTTAAAAAAGGACTCGTGCTTTAGCCGCAAATCACACATAGCAAAGCTCTTCCTGCCACTTCCTCTAAGGACAACGTGGCTTCGTGTCATAATCTAACCCAGAGCTAAAGGTGCAAAACCACAGAGAAGAAGAAAAAAAGTCTGAATAAAAGTCGAGCACCTTGCACGAGCCGAGTGCGCTTTTTTTTCTTAGCAGCGGGGACGGACAGTCTGTATCACACACTTTTGGAGTTCGAGAGAAAAATCATTGTTTCCCATTCATTAAGGTGTTTAAGTATACTTAAAATTTAGAATCTCACTAAATACATCAATCTTTTAAAATGCTAACAACTTATCCGAACTGGAAAACTTTGGGAGGCTGGGCTTGGGAAGCATATAATAAAAACAAACAAACAAAAAAAGGTCATTTGTGTAATCAATTAACCAATTAATAACTGACTCCGCCTCTTTTCTTGTGTGGAATGATACCAAACTGTGGGGGGAGAACAATGACATTCCAAGTTGTCTTCCAGGATGGCCGCTCATATACACGTACCGAGTATCAGTACTGGATCCGAACCCGGAGTAAAAGTGGAATTGAGTAAATCCAGTGAGTATTTTTGTAAAGTGTTATTTTTAAAGGATGTTTGGTTTGTGATCAATAAGGAGAAGAGAGCAGGTGAGATAAAGATATTTTATAAGACTTTATTTCATTGCACAGTCGTTTAAATGTGACACTGTAATCTAATGCTGCGTTTGACTGAAGGTCCTAACTTGTCATTTCCAATCTCTGACTAGGAAAAAAAATGAACGTAAGCGCTCCCTCGCCTCAGAATTCCTGCTCATCGACTCGTCTCCTCGACCCCGAGTTCAGTAAGTAAGGGCAAATCAGTATAGCTGCTTCAGCATCAGTAAACAATTTCTTACCTTTACCCAAGTATATTACTGTATTTACAAGTATTTGCTTTAGATCAATCAACATACAGACATATGTGCTTGTTAAAATATATATACACTGCCTTTATAGGTGAATATACATCGCTCATTGCAGTTAGCTGGCAAGGCGTCCATGGTTTCCCCCCACGTTGTAGCTTGAATGCACAGAGGTCGAAAATGATGCAACTTCCAACTTCCTACACTAACGAGGTCAGTCTAAATGCAGCATAACTGAAACACTGTCAGAGCATTATGGGAAAATATCTTGTCCTGCGAGAGATAGACGACAATGCCTGCCCCCTCACTCCCCCCCCACCCCGCCTTTTGTAAAATGTTTCTCAAAATGGCTGACACTCTAGTCGGAACACTAACTAAACATTATCAGGGTTTGAAGCATGACTCATTTCAGTCCAATGACTCACTTAAGTGATTCGAATCTTCCAAATCATCTCATTAAGTGACTCTTAACAATGTGAGTTTTTTGATTAGCAACTCGAACAGCATCTACAAAAGCACTTCTATAAATTTAGGCCTTAAATAAAATAAAATAAAAATAAAAAAGATTTGTTCATGCTTGTGAATCAGTTCATCTGGTTTTTACAAACGACTCATTTGCGAATTGTCCATACACGGAAACTGCAGAAACGGGCCTTCTTTATGAATATGATGAAACGTCACGTGTGGTCCAAGGTGTTGCGTGGGGTCACTCCGGGTCACAGATTTACAAGAGCGTACGTGCTGTCGAGGTTAGCCGTCCTGACGGGTCCGTTAGCCGTCCTGACGGGTCCGTTAGCCGTCCTGACGGGTCCGTTCTTGCTGAACTGCACCTCGGCGTACTGAAAGAATGATGCGATGTGACAGGATTAATAAAAGCAACTTTAACATGTTAATGCATATGTTCAAGACGTGACACGGTGGTGGAAAAAAATATTAAATGCAGTGCATTAATGTGTGAAACTGAAGTATGATAAAGTTCACACACTTATGGGCGTGTCTGCAACAAACAATGTTTTTTCATGAGCAGAGCCGTCCTGGTGTGTGAACTGTTTGTATTGTACATATAACCACAGCGCTGTATGTACACCACAGCACAGGAATTATAAAGTGTACAAATCAATTGGATTCTTAAAAGTACTTTTAAAATGTACTAGTAACAGGATTATTTCCAAATATTTATTTACGCCTCCTTACTTTCAGTTCACGTTAATCTATTTATTTTTTCATCCTGTAAACAGTTTTTTGTTTTATTGAGCACATTATCCAGAAGATTAATTACTAGTTAGGTATATAGTCGTCTTCGCAGCCTTCGTTTTGTTGATATGTTCTAAAGCGTAAACTGAAAACTGTAAAAGGTTTATTTATCCTTATTTCATTATCAACGCATTTTCTTTGTATATGAACATAAAGATATATTTGCATTTCGAATATTTGCAATGCATCGGGGCGTTTTAACAGCCGAGGCATTTCTACGAACATGTATTTTAACATGTTTTCCAGCTCGTGTAACTTTCTCACACACATTAACACATCTCGGTCTGTGTAGCACGATGCAGCTTTCACACGTGGGACTTTCCGTCTTCGCTGCAGCAGGCACCGTACCCACATCTACAACGACTCGATCATCTAATTCAAAAGAACTGTCAATGTCCCTCGGCCTGGGGCTCCATACAAGATCTCACCTCGTGGAGTTGCAATGATCATGAGAACAGTGAGGAATCAGCCCAGAACTACACGGGAGGATCTTGTCAATGATCTCAAGGCAGCTGGGACCATAGTCACCAAGAAAACAATTGGTAACACACTACGCCGTGAAGGACTAAAATCCTGCAGCGCCCGCAAGGTCCCCCTGCTCAAGAAAGCACATATACATGCCCGTCTGATGTTTGCCAGTGAACATCTGAATGATTCAGAGGACAACTGGGTGAAAGTGTTGTGGTCAGATGAGACCAAAATAGAGCTATTTGGCATCAACTCAACTCGCTGTGTTTGGAGGAGGAGGAATGCTGCCTATGACCCCAAGAACACCATCCTCACCGTCAAACATGGAGGTGGAAACATTATGCTTTGGGGGTGGTTTTCTGCTAAGGGGACAGGACAACTTCACCGCATCAAAGGGACGATGGACGGGGCCATGTACCGTCAAATCTTGGGTGAGAACCTCCTTCCCTCAGCCAGGGCATTGAAAATGGGTCGTGGATGGGTATTCCAGCATGACAATGACCCAAAACACACGGCCAAGGCAACAAAGGAGTGGCTCAAGAAGAAGCAAAAGCATTGCAATTCCAAAGATGTCATGGAACATCTCTGATTGCAAGTTCCTCCAGCAGGTCTTCATACTGTTGAAACCATTTTCCTACCACACCAGGTTTCAGCCCTGTTGCTCTTGCTGCTGAAATGGCCTCTGGTGTCCTGATGCCGAGGTCTGGATTCCGCTTTAAAAAGTTTAGATACCAGTAATACCCAGCAGTGCCTTGTACTTCAGAGAAGCCTTTGATATTATTGGCCTTTGCATAATTAAATGCAATGCCCTGGACATCTCTTTTGGTAACGGAGAAAGCCTCTTTTGGAGAGGAGCTTGATAAGACTGGCCAGTTCTTTCTCAGATGCGTAGCCAGAGCCAGCAACTTTGCCACAAATGCGCCTATGCAAAGTGGTCTTTGGAATGTTCTTTTGGAATGGGCACTAACAAAAATGAGTCTTTTCACAAAAATCAAAGTTTCTTTTTAAATTTAAACATTGTATTTGAAAGAGCCGGTCAAAACATTGTTCATAG